>NW_020825524.1:0-154580 GCF_003286085.1 Drosophila persimilis
CGTCAATGTCTATATCTTCAATCTTCTCTTGAAGTTCGCGTGCCGTGTCAATGCTACGCATCAGCGTTTCGAGTCTGCACTCGAGCTCCGTCAATACCAGCGGAATATCCCCCGCGTCGAAACGGGCCGCTAATAAACGAATGCCTTTGACACGGCAACTGCGCTTTTTCTTCAGCTCTTCAAGGACGATATTGTTGGCTTTTGAGGTCATATTGATTCTCAATACAAGCAACTGAAGGCGAAAGATCGTTTCTAATATCGTATTTAATGCCGAGGCACTCAATGAAATAATGGGTAATTGTACCCAAACGAGGTGAAAAACCAATATACCCGAAAAATTTAGGGTAGAGCGTCGCTTGGCTGGCGCGTACACGAAAACCACACAAGAATACCAACGAACTGTACTGGTGACAAGCGAAAACGAAAATTTCACCGCTGCAGTTCTGAAGAATTAATGTTGTGTATGCGTATGAACCGACAACGATCGACGCTAAATTGATTCGCGAGGCACGACTTAATTGATAATTGGATCCTACTGACACCCAACGAATATACCCCGACGAAAACAGGGTAGCGCGTCACTTGGTGTTTGGTTTGGATCAAGCGCGCCAAACAAAAAGAACAACGATAAGCAACGGTGAAGAGTCGAACGATACGAAAAAAATTCACCGCTGCAGCTGCGTATTGGTATGAGTGCTTGGCCAACGACCCAACTGTACATATATTTGACACAAACGAAAACGAGAAAGGGGAAGGGGTCGACAGCGATTGCAGTAAAAATGAGTTATGTATATGTGTAGTTATTGCGTCCAAGAGGGTTAGATGTACATATGTACGTAGATATGTATTAATATATATGCTCAACTCTAACTACAGCATGCAATCTAGCTCTACTATGTCATATGTACGTATGTGCCAAGAATTGAAAGCGAGGTGCAATGTTTCAGCACAAGACAATAATTGCGAGTTTTTTAGATTGTTCCGTCTTCACTCGAGCTTCAATTTTTGCACAAATACCTCTTGGGAAGATAGGAAATTCCAGGTGCTGTACTCCTCCTCTTGTATATGTAGCTGCAGACAGGTATTGCAACGACCGACGCGGTGATTTTTAGTTTGGTTTGTTTAGTATTTGCACAACACGTCGCGGTCACTTGGCAATTTAGCTGCAGCACATATGCATGCACATGTATGTATGTATTACAATAGATTTTGGCTATTTATGTATGTATCGTCACTGTGTCACTGTCACTTTTTTGCCTTTCCACTTGAATTAATATATACGTTTAAATTGCGAGTCACACCGGGGGCGCCATGAAATTTTTAGAATAGTTTTTCTAAATAACAATACCGATTTTGGGTGACTGCAATTTTATACCCGATACTCAAATGAGTATTGGGGTATATTAGATTTGTGGTAAAAGTGGATGTGTGTAACGTCCAGAAGGAATCGTTTCCGACCCCTAAAGTATATATATTCTTGATCAGCATCAATAGCCGAGTCGATTGAGCCATGTCTGTCTGTCCGTCTGTCCGTCTGTTCGTCCGTTCCGTCTGTCCGTCTGTCCGTCCCCTTCAGCGCCTAATGCTCAAAGAACTATAAGAGCTAGAGCAACGATGTTTGGATCCAGACTTCTGTGATATGTCACTGCTACAAATATTTCAAAACTTTGCCCCGCCCACTTCCGCCCCCACAAAAGGGCGGAAAATCTGTGGCATCCACAATTTTAAAGATACGAGAAAACAAAAACGCAGAATCGTAGAGAATGACCATATCTTCTAGACTGCAGAATTTGGATCGTATTACTATTATAGCCAGCATCAAGAAAACAATTTCATGTTTTCTCGCCCTGTCTCTCTCTAACACACAGGTAGCAATAGGCGGCTTGCTTAGAGTAAACATTAGGCGCCTAGATCTCAGAGACTATAAAAGCTAGAGCAACCAAATTTGGTATCCACACTCCTAATATATCAGACCGAGACGAGTTTGTTTCAAAAATTTCGCCACAACCCCCTTCCGCCCCCGCAAGGATGGCAAATCTGGGGATATTCACAATCTCAAGAGAGTTTTAAAGGCTAGAGTAACCAAATTTGGAATCCGCACTTCTCGTAGATCTCACTATAAAACGTGTATCTCAAAATTTCGGGCGCCCCACCCCCTTCCGCCACACAAAGGACGACAAATCTGTTGGCATCCACAATATTGCAGATTCGAGAAAACTAAAAAACGGGGAATCATAGATAACGACCATATCTATCCAGATTGCTGATCTGGATCAGATCAGATAATTTTTTGTAGCCAAAAGGAACAATCAATTTGCAGTGGCTACGCAGCGCGTGACATCACGCTCAGACTGATTTCTGTCTCTCTCTCGCACGCACTCTTTGTCGTGTCCGTTTAATTATTAGCGGCGTCTGCCGGAGGAAAGCCATACTGACCTTAGTATCGGGGTATAACTGTAGAGTTGCGGTGTCCGCAGCAACTCACAACGTTCCCCCTCGTTTTTATTTTAATACGACGAAAGAAAAGGGGTGCGTGCGTTCGAATTCAGAGGGTTTTTCTCGACTTTCTTTCATATATTCAAACAATTTCTTCTAGAGCCTACCTTACCTACGGTGGCAAAGCGGGGCGAATTCGCCAAGAGCGAGAGAACGAGCTTTTATTGCGCTCCCGCTTTGCCCTAGCCTAACTTACACTAGACTTCATGAAATACTATCCTAATAACAATTATTAATATTCAAAATGACGCTACACCAAGGGTCATATTTATGACGGTCACAATGGTTATCATGCAGATGGTGTGAGATTTGACCACATGCAGGTCATCCAGAATGTGTTTTATGATAGTGCCGTAAATATCTTAACAGTGTATGTACACAAATGCATGCAGCTGTCCGTTGTATATTTATTTAGGTCAGTAGTGCATGTCACATATTTATATTTAGAGCATATTATCGTTTATTTCGTTAGGTGGCTGGGAAATCTTAACCTATTTATGGTTAGCTATTTGTCTAGGTCTAATCGTACGATTTTGTACTTTAGTTGAAATCGTACACCGCCTATGCTACGTGTGTGTTAGAGAGAGACAGGGTGAGAAAAAATGAAATTGTTTTCTTGATGCTGGCTATAATAATAATACGATCCAATTCAGATTCCGCAGTCTAAAAGATATGGTCATTCTCTACGATTCTGCGCTTTTGGTTTTCTCGTATCTTTAAAATTGTGGATGCCACAGATTTTCGCCCTTTGTGGGGGCGGAAGTGGGCGGGGCAAAGTTTTGAAATATTTTTGCAGCAGTGACATATCACAGAAGTTTGGATCCAAAACATCGTTGCTCTGGCTCCTATAGTCTTTGAGCATTAGGCGCTGACGGACGGACAGACGGACAGACAGACATGGCTCAATCGACTCGGCTATTGATGCTGATCAAGAATATATATACTTTATGGGGTCGGAAACGATTCCTTCTGGACGTTACACACATCCACTTTTACCACAAATCTAATATACCGCAATACTCATTTTGCGTATCGGGTATAATTAGCTGAGGGTCACTGTGGCCAATCAGTCCTATTTTACTCGCTGCGGTGTCCGCAGCAACTCACAACGTTCCCCCTCGTTTTATTTGTTTTCGCAGTTTTAACATTTTAACGCATTTACAAATATTTCTAAGAGCTGTTATTTTAACAGCTGAACCACTACACTTAACATGGTTGGGACATTTTACATAATGTTACAGAGAAATAAGGCACTTTACATTACAAACGAGGGGGAACGTTGTGAGTTGCTGCGGACACCGCAACTCTACGGTTATACCCGATACTAAGTCAGTATCGCTCTCCTCCGGCAGACGCCGCTAATATTAAACGACACGACAAAGAGTGCGTGCGAGAGAGACAGAAAATCAGTCTGAGCGTGACGTCGGGCGCTGCGTAGCCACTGCAAATTGATTTGTTCCTTTTTTCTATAAAAATGATCTGATCTGATCCAGATTCAGCAATCTGATAGATATGGTCATTATCTATGATTCTGCGTTTTTAGTTTTCTCAAATCTGCAATATTGTGGATGCAACAGATTTTCGTCCTTTGTGTGGGCGGAAGGGGGTGGGGCGAAATTTTGAGATATACGTTTTATAGTGAGATCTAACAGGAGTACGGACACTAATTTTGGTTACTCTAGCCTTAATACTCTCTGAGATTTCTGAATATCCCCAGATTTACATCCTTTGCGGGGGGCGGAAGGGGGTGACACAAAATGGTCAAGGTCCGATATCACAGGACTGTGGATACCAAATTTGGTTGCTCTAGCTCTTATGGGTTCTGAGAT
Organism: Drosophila persimilis; assembly: GCF_003286085.1. Classification (NCBI taxonomy): domain Eukaryota; kingdom Metazoa; phylum Arthropoda; class Insecta; order Diptera; family Drosophilidae; genus Drosophila; species Drosophila persimilis. The sequence continues at coordinate 4,326 of NW_020825524.1, forward strand.
CCTTGAACTCATATTTTGCAATTGGCAAAACCGACCATGAAACCTGTGTGTAAGAGTGAGACAGAGCGAGAAAGAGTGAAATTGTTTTCGTGATTCTGGCTGTAATAATTATACGATCTGGTTCAGATGTTGCACTCTAGAAGATATAGTCATCTTCTACGATTCTGCGCTTTTACTTTTCTCGTATCGTCGAAATTGTGGATGCCACAGATTTTCGCCCTTTGTGGGGGCGGAAGTGGGGGGGGCAAAGTTTTGAAATATTTTTGGAGCAGTGACATATCACAGAAGTCTGGATCCAAAACATCGTTGCTCTAGCTCTTATAGTCTTTGAGCATTAGTCGCTGAAGGGGACGGACAGACGGACAGACGGACGGACGGACAGACAGACATGGCTCAATCGACTCGGCTATTGATGCTGATCAAGAATATATATACTTTATGGGGTCGGAAACGATTCCTTCTGGACGTTACACACATACACTTTTACCACAAATCTAATATACCCCAATACTCATTTTGAGTATCGGGTATAATAATTTAGCTCATACCACTACTGCTACTACAGGCGCCCAGTACAACAGCTCTCTCAAAAATCGTTTATTGGAACGCCTGTGGTCTAAAAAACAAAATTTTGGAGTTAGAACTATTTATGCAGTGTAATAACGTAGACATAATGATGGTTATTGAAACCCGCATAACCACAAATGACCCTACTACCACAATAACAGACAATCTAACCATAAAAGACTACGTACTGTATACTGCCTCACACCCTTCCTCCAGAAGGAAAGGTGGAGGAGCCATTTATGTCAAAACTGGTCTCAAGCACATTGCACTTGAACCAATTACAGAAAATTTCTTGCAGTGTGCTCCCACCGCATTAACCACTAACAATAATGAGGTCATTGCTCTAGCGCCAATATATTGCCCGCCAACTATCACCTGGACGGAGCAGCACTTCAAAAGGTTATTCAAGTACATGAGCGAACTCTGTTATGGCTCCAAATTTATAGTTTGCGGGGACTGGAATGCTAAGCACCCATAGTGGGGAAATGTGCGATCCTGTAAAAGAGGCAGAGTTTTAATGAACACGATCCATGCAAACACCTGCTTAAATGTGTTGGCCACTGGGGTAGCCACACACTACCCATTTGATCAAAGAAAAAGGCCCTCCGCTATCGATCTGGCAGTATATGCTGGCATAAACTATGACAGAATTCACACCTATTCAGCAGTTGACCTGCAATCAGACCATCTTCCTATCTTCATTAACCTGGGCATCAATGGCTCAACGACAGTCCCGGTAAAAAATCGCCGACTTCTACCAAGCAAAGCAAATGTCAAAAAATTCCAAGATTTCCTATCGCAGCGTATCAATCTCAACATGGAAATAAACTCAGGAGAAGACATTGAGGATGCGATCGACATTCTAAATCAAAACATCTACAATGCAGCGGCGGCTGCAACTTCGCTAATAAATCTGCGTTCTCACCCACGCACAGGGCAACTGCCACTAGATAGGAAAACACAGAAACTATTAAGGCTCAAATGGCAGCATAAAAGGGAGCATATGCGCAGACCCACCTTGGAGACGCGAAGGTTATACAACGCAGCAAATCATCGGCTAAAAAAGACCCTTCGTAAGGCTAAAAATAACCAGATCAATAACCTTTTCAAAAAAGTAGACGCTCAAGATCGTTACAGAATGCAAAAACTATGGCGCTTAACAAACACTTTAAAGAGGCAGCCACAACCAAACTGGCCATTGAAAATTCCCAGCAGTAGTGGTAGTAGAGAAGGCTATAGGTGGACAAAGAGTAGCGAGGAGAAAGCTGAAGCTTTTGTTTCACATTTAGAAGAAAGATTCACACCAAAACTCATAAACTCTGACGAATTTAGAAATAGCGTAGTTATGGAGTGTAATGAAATAGCGCAGCTCAAACGCTTAACAACTAAACCTGCCTGGCTTCAGAGGCAACAATGTGGGCGGGAATACGATGTAAATAGACTCCCGTTCAGGCCTATTTCCCCCAATGAAGTTATGATGGAAATCAAATCTCTGCAAAACAAAAAGGCTCCTGGCATGGACCAAATAAACAACAGAATCATTAAAGCGCTACCTCAAAAGGTAATTATTCATTTGACAAATATTTACAATTGCATCTTGAGACATGGCCATTTCCCCAAACAATGGAAATGTGCTGCTATTACAATGATTAACGAGGGGGAACGTTGTGAGTTGCTGCGGACACCGCAACTCTACGGTTATACCCGATACTAAGTCAGTATCGCTCTCCTCCGGCAGACGCCGCTAATATTAAACGACACGACAAAGAGTGCGTGCGAGAGAGACAGAAAATCAGTCTGAGCGTGACGTCGGGCGCTGCGTAGCCACTGCAAATTGATTTGTTCCTTTTTTCTATAAAAATGATCTGATCTGATCCAGATTCAGCAATCTGATAGATATGGTCATTATCTATGATTCTGCGTTTTTAGTTTTCTCAAATCTGCAATATTGTGGATGCAACAGATTTTCGTCCTTTGTGTGGGCGGAAGGGGGTGGGGCGAAATTTTGAGATATACGTTTTATAGTGAGATCTAACAGGAGTACGGACACTAATTTTGGTTACTCTAGCCTTAATACTCTCTGAGATTTCTGAATATCCCCAGATTTACATCCTTTGCGGGGGCGGAAGGGGGTGACACAAAATGGTCAAGGTCCGATATCACAGGACTGTGGATACCAAATTTGGTTGCTCTAGCTCTTATGGGTTCTGAGATCCTTGAACTCATATTTTGCAATTGGCAAAACCGACCACGAAACCTGTGTGTAAGAGTGAGACAGAGCGAGAAAGAGTGAAATTGTTTTCGTGATTCTGGCTGTAATAATTATACGATCTGGTTCAGATGTTGCACTCTAGAAGATATAGTCATCTTCTACGATTCTGCGCTTTTACTTTTCTCGTATCGTCGAAATTGTGGATGCCACAGATTTTCGCCCTTTGTGGGGGCGGAAGTGGGCGGGGCAAAGTTTTGAAATATTTTTGGAGCAGGTGACATATCACAGAAGTCTGGATCCAAAACATCGTTGCTCTAGCTCTTATAGTCTTTGAGCATTAGGCGCTGAAGGGGACGGACAGACGGACAGACGGACAGACGGACGGACGGACAGACAGACATGGCTCAATCGACTCGGCTATTGATGCTGATCAAGAATATATATACTTTATGGGGTCGGAAACGATTCCTTCTGGACGTTACACACATACACTTTTACCACAAATCTAATATACCCCAATACTCATTTTGAGTATCGGGTATAATAATTTAGCTCATACCACTACTGCTACTACAAGCGCCCAGTACAACAGCTCTCTCAAAATCGTTTATTGGAACGCCTGTGGTCTAAAAAACAAAATTTTGGAGTTAGAACTATTTATGCAGTGTAATAACGTAGACATAAAGATGGTTATTGAAACCCGCATAACCACAAATGACCCTACTACCACAATAACAGACAATCTAACCATAAAAGACTACGTACTGTATACTGCCTCACACCCTTCCTCCAGAAGGAAAGGTGGAGTAGCCATTTATGTCAAAACTGGTCTCAAGCACATTGCACTTGAACCAATTACAGAAAATTTCTTGCAGTGTGCTCCCACCGCATTAACCACTAACAATAATGAGGTCATTGCTCTAGCGCCAATATATTGCCCGCCAACTATCACCTGGACGGAGCAGCACTTCAAAAGGTTATTCAAGTACATGAGCGAACTCTGTTATGGCTCCAAATTTATAGTTTGCGGGGACTGGAATGCTAAGCACCCATAGTGGGGAAATGTGCGATCCTGTAAAAGAGGCAGAGTTTTAATGAACACGATCCATGCAAACACCTGCTTAAATGTGTTGGCCACTGGGGTAGCCACACACTACCCATTTGATCAAAGAAAAAGGCCCTCCGCTATCGATCTGGCAGTATATGCTGGCATAAACTATGACAGAATTCACACCTATTCAGCAGTTGACCTGCAATCAGACCATCTTCCTATCTTCATTAACCTGGGCATCAATGGCTCAACGACAGTCCCGGTAAAAAATCGCCGACTTCTACCAAGCAAAGCAAATGTCAAAAAATTCCAAGTTTTCCTATCGCAGCGTATCAATCTCAACATGGAAATAAACTCAGGAGAAGACATTGAGGATGCGATCGACATTCTAAATCAAAACATCTACAATGCAGCGGCGGCTGCAACTTCGCTAATAAATCTGCGTTCTCACCCACGCACAGGGCAACTGCCACTAGATAGGAAAACACAGAAACTATTAAGGCTCAAATGGCAGCATAAAAGGGAGCATATGCGCAGACCCACCTTGGAGACGCGAAGGTTATACAACGCAGCAAATCATCGGCTAAAAAAGACCCTTCGTAAGGCTAAAAATAACCAGATCAATAACCTTTTCAAAAAAGTAGACGCTCAAGATCGTTACAGAATGCAAAAACTATGGCGCTTAACAAACACTTTAAAGAGGCAGCCACAACCAAACTGGCCATTGAAAATTCCCAGCAGTAGTGGTAGTAGAGAAGGCTATAGGTGGACAAAGAGTAGCGAGGAGAAAGCTGAAGCTTTTGTTTCACATTTAGAAGAAAGATTCACACCAAAACTCATAAACTCTGACGAATTTAGAAATAGCGTAGTTATGGAGTGTAATGAAATAGCGCAGCTCAAACGCTTAACAACTAAACCTGCCTGGCTTCAGAGGCAACAATGTGGGCGGGAATACGATGTAAATAGACTCCCGTTCAGGCCTATTTCCCCCAATGAAGTTATGATGGAAATCAAATCTCTGCAAAACAAAAAGGCTCCTGGCATGGACCAAATAAACAACAGAATCATTAAAGCGCTACCTCAAAAGGTAATTATTCATTTGACAAATATTTACAATTGCATCTTGAGACATGGCCATTTCCCCAAACAATGGAAATGTGCTGCTATTACAATGATTAAAAAACCGAGCAAAAATGCAAATGAAGTTGGCTCTTATCGACCGATTAGCCTTTTGGCTGGCTTCTCTAAAATCTTTGAAACCTTGCTCATAAAAAGATTGTTTGAATGCGAAGACTTTGAGAAGGCCATTCCCTCTCATCAGTTTGGATTCAGGAGAGAGCACAGCACGGAGCAACAACTGGCACGCGTTACACAGTACATTCTTGATGCATATGAGAAACAGTTATTTTGTTCTGCTGTATTTATCGACGTGAGCGAAGCCTTTGACTGAGTTTGGCATAATGGTCTACTACTTAAGCTAGCGAAGCTACTCCCGTTTACATATTACAACGTTTTAAAAAGTTACTTAGCAGATAGAACATTTATTGTAAACGGAAACAATGGAATACGCTCGAGACCTGGAAGGATTTGCGCAGGAGTGCCCCAGGGTAGCGTCCTCGGCCCTGTACTCTACACAGTCTTCACGTCGGATATGCCGCTACCGCACCTGTCAGAACAAAATGAAAGAATTGAGTCGAATATATACAACAACATGATGCTTTCTACTTACGCAGATGACACAATCAACCTATGTGCTAAAAAAGAAGCCAGTACAGCGGTTAGAACAAATCAGTGCTATCTTTAACTCTTCACTGCCTGGGCTTCCAAATGGTGCATCAGCCTTAATACCAGCAAAACGGTCCATGTCCTCTACACAAGGCGATCGATTGCAAATGGCATAGGTGAGCTATCGCCAAAAATGTACAACGAAGCAATCAAAAGTAAGCCAAGGCATCGCTATCTTAAAAATGTGGATGCCACAGATTTTCGTCCTTTGTGGGAGCGGAAGTGGGCGGGGCAAAATTTTGAAATAATTTTGTAGCAGTGACATATCACAGAAGTCTGGATCCAAAACATCGTTGCTCTAGCTCTTATAGTCTTTGAGCACTAGGTGCTGAAGGGGACGGACAGACGGACAGACGGACGGACGGACAGACAGACAGGGCTCAATCGACTCGGCTATTGATGCTGATCAATAATATATATACTTTATAGGGTCGGAAACGATTCCTTCTGGACGTAACACACATCCACTTTTACCACAAATCTAATATACCCCAATACTCATTTTGAGTATCGGGTATAAAAAACTCGTGGGCATCAACAACAGCAGCGAGAGTCACAGAAGCACGCCCCCCAACCACAGCTATACCAGCAGCCTGGGGCCCCATATGTGAATGACCAGCTAATGCAGGTAGTGCACCAAAATCTTCTCCTTGTAAGTGAAATGGGCAAAAAAATGGATGCCCTTATAGATCTATTGCATACTTTTATTATCTCTAATAAAGGACAAACTATTCCCACCGCTAATGACATTGTAAATGAATAATTGCGCCGAAATACCGTATAGTACAAACACTACTTCGGCCAACAATACAGCCAATCCTCTAGCTACTACCACCATAAATGTAAATACAAATAATTTAGCTAATACCACTACTGCTACTACAGGCGCCCAGTACAACAGCTCTCTCAAAATCGTTTATTGGAACGCCTGTGGTCTAAAATACAAAATTTTGGAGTTAGAACTATTTATGCAGCGTAATAACGTGGACATAATGATGGTTATTGAAACCCGCATAACCACAAATGACCCTACTACCACAATAACAGACAATCTAACCATAAAAGACTACGTACTGTATACTGCCTCACACCCTTCCTCCAGAAGGAAAGGTGGAGTAGCCATTTATGTCAAAACTGGTCTCAAGCACATTGCACTTGAACCAATTACAGAAAATTTCTTGCAGTGTGCTCCTACCGCATTAACCACTAACAATAATGAGGTCATTGCTCTAGCGCCAATATATTGCCCGCCAACTATCACCTGGACGGAGCAGCACTTCAAAAGGTTATTCAAGTACATGAGCGAACTCTGTTATGGCTCCAAATTTATAGTTTGCGGGGACTGGAATGCTAAGCTCCCATAGTGGGGAAATGTGCGATCCTGTAAAAGAGGCAGAGTTTTAATGAACACGATCCATGCAAACACCTGCTTAAATGTGTTGGCCACTGGGGTAGCCACACACTACCCATTTGATCAAAGAAAAAGGCCCTCCGCTATCGATCTGGCAGTATATGCTGGCATAAACTATGACAGAATTCACACCTATTCAGCAGTTGACCTGCAATCAGACCATCTTCCTATCTTCATTAACCTGGGCATCAATGGCTCAACGACAGTCCCGGTAAAAAATCGCCGACTTCTACCAAGCAAAGCAAATGTCAAAAAATTCCAAGATTTCCTATCGCAGCGTATCAATCTCAACATGGAAATAAACTCAGGAGAAGACATTGAGGATGCGATCGACATTCTAAATCAAAACATCTACAATGCAGCGGCGGCTGCAACTTCGCTAATAAATCTGCGTTCTCACCCACGCACAGGGCAACTGCCACTAGATAGGAAAACACAGAAACTATTAAGGCTCAAATGGCAGCATAAAAGGGAGCATATGCGCAGACCCACCTTGGAGACGCGAAGGTTATACAACGCAGCAAATCATCGGCTAAAAAGACCCTTCGTAAGGCTAAAAATAACCAGATCAATAACCTTTTCAAAAAAGTAGACGCTCAAGATCGTTACAGAATGCAAAAACTATGGCGCTTAACAAACACTTTAAAGAGGCAGCCACAACCAAACTGGCCATTGAAAATTCCCAGCAGTAGTGGTAGTAGAGAAGGCTATAGGTGGACAAAGAGTAGCGAGGAGAAAGCTGAAGCTTTTGTTTCACATTTAGAAGAAAGATTCACACCAAAACTCATAAACTCTGACGAATTTAGAAATAGCGTAGTTATGGAGTGTAATGAAATAGCGCAGCTCAAACGCTTAACAACTAAACCTGCCTGGCTTCAGAGGCAACAATTTGGGCGGGAACACGATGTAAATAGACTCCCGTTCAGGCCTATTTTCCCCAATGAAGTTATGATGGAAATCAAATCTCTGCAAAACAAAAAGGCTCCTGGCATGGACCAAATAAACAACAGAATCATTAAAGCGCTACCTCAAAAGGTAATTATTCATTTGACAAATATTTACAATTGCATCTTGAGACATGGCCATTTCCCCAAACAATGGAAATGTGCTGCTATTACAATGATTAAAAAACCGAGCAAAAATGCAAATGAAGTTGGCTCTTATCGACCGATTAGCCTTTTGGCTGGCTTCTCTAAAATCTTTGAAACCTTGCTCATAAAAAGAATGTTTGAATGCGAAGACTTTGAGAAGGCCATTCCCTCTCATCAGTTTGGATTCAGGAGAGAGCACAGCACGGAGCAACAACTGGCACGCGCTACACAGTACATTCTTGATGCATATGAGAAACAGTTATTTTGTTCTGCTGTATTTATCGACGTGAGCGAAGCCTTTGACCGAGTTTGGCATAATGGTCTACTACTTAAGCTAGCGAAGCTACTCCCGTTTACATATTACAACGTTTTAAAAAGTTACTTAGCAGATAGAACATTTATTGTAAACGGAAACAATGGAATACGCTCGAGACCTGGAAGGATTTGCGCAGGAGTGCCCCAGGGTAGCGTCCTCGGCCCTGTACTCTACACAGTCTTCACGTCGGATATGCCGCTACCGCACCTGTCAGAACAAAATGAAAGAATTGAGTCGAATATATACAACAACATGATGCTTTCTACTTACGCAGATGACACAATCATCCTATGTGCTAAAAAAGAAGCCAGTACAGCGGTTAGAACAAATCAGTGCTATCTTGAACACTTCACTGCCTGGGCTTCCAAATGGTGCATCAGCCTTAATACCAGCAAAACGGTCCATGTCCTCTACACAAGGCGATCGATTGCAAATGGCATAGGTGAGCTATCGCCAAAAATGTACAACGAAGCAATCAAAAGTAAGCCAAGGCATCGCTATCTAGGCTTGATAATGGACAGGAAACTTGTGTTACATGCCCATACCACCCAGTTAGCAATTCGAGTGAGAGCAGCAGCCATGAGACTGAACTGGATCATTGGTCATCAGAGCCGGCTATCTAAAAGATGCAAAATGGTTATTTATAAACAATTAATCGCACCAATATGGCAATATGCCTTACCTGTATGGGGAGCATTGGTATGCGAATCACAATTTTGCAGGGTAGAAAGCGCACAGAACCAACTCCTACGGAAAATCGTGAAGGCTAGCAGGTACACAAGGAATCAAGTTATCCGAGATGCACACAACATTGACTCTGCAGAAGAAACCTTTGATAAAGCCAGCGGCAGGCTAGCAGCTTCACTATTTCGCCATCCAAATCTGGAAGCAAAAAGACTCATCATGCAGCCCTTCATTCCTCAAAGGCTTGACCGGCCAAGATACACAAAGCAGCTGGAAACTCACTTTTGGCCTCTCCAACAACAACTCCTGCAGCAGGCAGCACAACAACAACTAATGCTGCCAACTTTAATCAGACACGAGCAGCTTGAAATTGAACAACAGCGCCAACTCCGGGAGTCCCAAGTCAAGGAAGCACTTGTCGAACGGAAACGCCTTGAACAAGAGCGTCGCAAAGCCCTTGGTATCCCGCAGGAGAGACCCTCAATAATCTGAGTTAATCGTATGGCGCAATGTCTCAGGAGAGGAGAAATGAATCGATTAGAAATGGCGCAGAATATTCGTTTTGAGCCCGAATACATACAAAGGCTCATAATGACTCCGCTTGAACCACACGAATTCCCTCCGCCTACTCCAGAGCAGCTTCTCGAAGAGCAGTCCGTTCCGGACGCAGCATTTGCCGCCGAAGAAAGCCGAAAGGAAGCCTCATCTGTGTGTGTAGAAGCTGCACAACCAAAAGCTATGGCCACTCCAATACCTAAAAGAAGACAAAATATCATCAATGCCAATCTGGATGGCAATAATTCTGCTTACCTTTATTTACAGGCAAATATCACAGCTACTGACGGCCTCTTGGTGCATCCAAGGCAAATCTGGCGCCCAGCAGTCCATCCGTTGGCCTGCCATCCTGCTGTAATTCCTATGGCTGCCTGCAGTGAGCGGCCTCCCACGCCATCTTCTATAAAGGCCTCGCCTACTGCCGGGATTGACCTGCGTATCCGGAATGACTTTTTGGCAACTTCTCCGAATCCACTCCGCAGCCTGTAGCAGCCTATCGCTACTCCAAAACCTGAAAGAAGACGAAAAATCATCAATGCCAATCTGGATGGCAATAACTCGACTTACTTCTATCTACAGGCAAACAGCACAGATACTGACGGCCTCCTGATGAACACACGGCGAAAGCGGAGGCGAGTAATCCATCCGGTGGCTAGCTATCCTGTTGCGAATCCTCTGGCTGGGCGCAGCGAGCCGGCTGCAATGCTCCCTTCTGCACGTCCATTGCCGATGCACATTTCCGCCCCTGGAACCGCCTTTTGACTGGCTCGCCAAATCCGCACCGCAGTATATCCAGCATCCAACGAAGGCCTGTCCAACAGTTGCAACAGCCATTGGTGAATCTTCTTCTCATTGGCCTAATGCTGGATCCATGGCAGTTGCAGCAGTCTAATGACGACACGTGGCATTTACTCAGACCGCTCCCAGGTCACTTTCTGAAATTTCACCGCCGTCCAGTGCGCCAATGGTGGAAAGGCGCACACCGAAAGACACGCCCTCTGGAAGCATATAAGCGAAGCAATTTATAACAATCAAATAATTACTCACTTACGGTGCGGCTGAATACTTCCCCTGAGACTGCAGCAGCCTGATGAAATCACCGGGTCCGGTCACCGGTGTTTTGACACCTGCTCAAGCCAACTTCTACAGACCCAATTCCATCCAGTGAGCTGATGATAGAGGTTCATACCTATATATACGTCCGCTGTAATTAAATGGGCAAAAAATTATAATTAATACAGCTTATATTTGTTAAATTTATAATTTTATTACTTACAATGCAATTTCCAAATGTAAACAAACGCACGTCGTTGCCAGAGAGTGTTGATTTTTTGTAATGTAAAGTGCCTTATTTCTCTGTAACATTATGTAAAATGTCCCAACCATGTTAAGTGTAGTGGTTCAGCTGTTAAAATAACAGCTTTTAGAAATATTTGTAAATGCGTTAAAATGTAAAAACTGCGAAAACAAATAAAATTAGCTGAGGGTCACTGTGGCCAATCAGTCCTATTGTGCTCGCGCCGTCGACACACAACCCTAAAAAATCGACAGAGCTGCCCCACCAGCAGATGCCACGACAAATAGACCAAACTTTTGCTGCTAATTTGACGACATTCTTGGAATATATTGACGACGCTCCTGACAATTCACCGCACAGGTCCAGAGCAGCCACTGAAACAAACCAAAAATTACGTCAATTCGCATACCAACAAAATATGGACAAAACTCAAAATAATCACACGTACCTGCCACGCCTCCGACAGATCTGCCCCTCCAGCAGCTGCCACGTCATCAACACCACACACCTGATGCCAATTGGACGACATTTTAGGATTTATTGACGACGCTCCTGACAATCCACCGCACAGGTCCAGAGCAGCCACTGTAAACAAACCAAAATGACGTCAATATACACATCAACACAAAATGGTCCAATCACTCACAAAATATACGTACCTGACACGCCTCCGATAGATCTGCCTCTCCAGCAGTTACCACGTCAATTTCGAAATCCAATTCCTACCAAATGGGCGAAATTTGAAGGCCCTATCGTCGTCGCCAACAACATCCAGGCTGCCGCTAAAAGAAAAAAAAAAAACATCAATTCACGCATCAACACAAAATAGCTAATACTTCTACTAATCACACTTACCTGTCAATGCACTCACAGATCAGCCTCTCCAGTACCTGCCTCGCCACCAACCGCAACATTGTGTTGCAAGTTGGGCCCAATTTGGTCGCCCCTCCGATTACGCTGCCGTCAACCGATGGCCGTGACGTCACGCCATCATCACAAAACAGCAGCAGCAATTCAACGACGAGGCCAGCCAATACAGACGACTCTGGCCAGCGCTCCATCTCCATCCACATCGACAGTGCATCCTGGGTGGCCGGACCAGCAGCCACTCGGATGCAGCCAATCCGCACTCATTTGCGGCCATCTCCACTGCAGCCATTTCCACTGGTCAGCGCACCCCGATTGGCCGGACCAGTGCCAATCCCCAGATCTCCAGGTAGAAGCAACGTGGGCGGCCGGACCAGAGTCGCTTGCCAAACACCATCACCATTCACGCCAACTCCTGGATCCTGCCTCTGCCAATTCTGATGCCGCAGATGCGTGATCTTCTACTCATCTCTTTGTGACCACCTGTTTGTATAAATGTACGTCAATTATTGCGAATGTCAAAATAGGGCTGCCAGACTGTAATACTGATAGAATGTAAACATGTCTCTAGATGTTAATGTAAGTTAATGTCAATTGCCCGCAAAAATTCAAAATCACATTATTGTTGTAATTTAACCTTAAATGTAAATTGCCGATGTAATGGTAATAAGAAAAGCTGGAAATAAACTCCGCCAGTAGCAAAACTGGCGGGCGAGTGTGCGCAACGTAGGCGTGCACTTGCATCAAATTACCTCGAAAAAAAAAAGTGACTTGTGTTTTGTTGTTATTTGTGGAACTTTAAATGTTTTTAAATACATGTTTAAACCGGGAAAATAAACAATATGTGCCAAATAATTGCAAATAATGCAATATAATCAACTGTAATCGTGCCGTAATAGTGAAGCCAATAAACCTCATCTGGACCACGCAGCTAAAAGCTGCAATAAAGGAGGAAGGAAAAGCAAGCTACTGAGCAACTGGACCAGGCCAACAAATGGACGCACTTGCTCCAAAACTGACGACCAAAAATATGGATGTTATGGACAACTCGGCAAGAGAATCATCAGCCGAAGCGGGTGGTGAGTGCGTTACTCAAATAAGTGCTACCGACATATCGACCAGGCCCATGGGAGGGAACGCCTCCGCAAATGCTTCCCTCTTTGAACCAATGTTCGACTCAGAGGGGGATGCGGATTTGGCAGAGTTGGAGACGGACTCGCCAGAGAGTACTCTGAGCTCCTTGGGAGCTACGGTGCTGGAGTTCGAGCGTCGATTCTTGGACAGGGGTCTATATGTTAAAAAATTCCCGCCAATCCCACCAAAAACTGACGCTAACATACAAGAACAACAACCGCCAGCAAAGACACTGACAAAGACGCAGACAAAAATAGCTCCCAGAAGCGAAAGCGCAACGGCTGCCAAAAATAGCGGCGCTTTCGCTCTAACCAAAGAGCATATAACTGCACACTATCAAAACAAAAACAAAAGTTATGCCCAGATGTTTTCGCCCCAAACCATCAGCGAAACAACAACAACAAAAACAACCAAACAACTCACACAAGCATCATAGAGAGCGACGCTTGCGCTCTCTCGGCATCCGAACCCTCGGCGCAAAATCAAAACGAAGGCGCGTCACTTCAAGCCCCAAAGCGTTTGCCGCCAAACATGCACTCACACACTTATGACAAAAAGAGAGATGCTTGCTCTCTCCCGCCGAACCAATACACAAACACAAACACGACTAATAAACCAAACGAAGCTAGCCTGACCTACGCCAATACCAAAACAAAAACGAGGGGGAACGTTGTGAGTTGCTGCGGACACCGCAACTCTAAGGTTATACCCGATACTAAGTCAGTATCGCTCTCCTCCGGCAGACGCCGCTAATATTTAACGACACGACAAAGAGTGCGTGCGAGAGAGACAGAAAATCAGTCTGAGCGTGACGTCGGGCGCTGCGTAGCCACTGCAAATTGATTTGTTCCTTTTGGCTAAAAAAATGGTCTGATCTGATCCAGATTCAACAATCTAATAGATATGGTCATTATCTATGATTCTGCGTTTTTAGTTTTCTCAAATCTGCAATATTGTGGATGCAACAGATTTTCGTCCTTTGTGGGGGCGGATGGGGGTGGGGCGAAATTCTGAGATATACGTTTTATAGTGACATCTTAAAGGAGTGTGTGCACCAAATTTGGTTACTCTAGCCTTAATAGTCTCTGAGATTTGTGGTTGCCTCAGATTTTCGTCCTTTGCGGGGGCGGAAGGGGGTGTGGCGAAATTTGGACAGGAAACGGTCAAGGTCCGATATCACAGGAGTGTGGATACCAAATTTGGTTGCTCTGGCTTTTATAGGTTCTGAGATCCTTGAACTCATATTTTGCAATTGGCAAAACCGACCATGAAACCTGTGTGTTAGAGTGAGACAGAGCGAGAAAGAGTGAAATTGTTTTCGTGATTCTGGCTGTATTAACTATACGATCTGGTTCAGATTTTGCACTCTAGAAGATATAGTCATCTTCTACGATTCTGCGTTTTTAGTTTTCTCGTATCGTCAAAATTGTGGATGCCACAGATTTTCGCCCTTTGTGGGGGCGGAAGTGGGCGGGGCAAAGTTTTGAAATATTTTTGGAGCAGTGACATATCACAGAAGTCTGGATCCAAAACATCGTTGCTCTAGCTCTTATAGTCTTTGAGCATTAGGCGCTGAAGGGGACGGACAGACGGACAGACGGACGGACGGACAGACGGACAGACGGACAGACAGACATGGCTCAATCGACTCGGCTATTGATGCTGATCAAGAATATATATACTTTATGGGGTCGGAAACGATTCCTTCTGGACGTTACACACATCCACTTTTACCACAAATCTAATATACCCCAATACTCATTTTGAGTATCGGGTATAAAAAACAAACACATTGACTTATGCCGAAACTATAAACGGCATACAGCAAAACAATGACCAGCAACAGCAACAACGTTTGACGACAGCTAAAAGCACCAACACTGGCAGAAGCAGAAAATGCTTGCTGCCTACATTGACTCAGGCGGACGAGCATAATACACAGACAAGTCCTAATACCAGAATAAAGCTGGTAAAGGAATGGCTAAATAGCGTGCCCCCGCTATTGGACAATGAGATGCCCTCGCCCCTGCCCCTTACCCCTATAGCAAAGTCCAACTTGACTACAAATTCGTTTCGCTCGCCGCTCAAAAGAAGATGCGCGGCGATCGAAACGGATTCAGATGACGACGACTTTACCTGCCTGACACTAGACAAGCCCATGTTTAAGAGTCAATTTGCGAAAAGACTGCATCACGAGACCCGGCAGATGGAGTCAGATGTTGGTCAAATATGCACACCGCCAAATAGTGAGGTTCCGGTTCCACCGAGTGAGGTTCAACATAGGGAGCCTCAAAGGGAGGAGTCTGAAAGTCAACAGATGGAGACGGACAACCATCAGCCGCAACATCAGCCAGACATCTGTAACAGATAACGAAGCAGGAGGCTAGGATCTGAAACGGTAGACGAGCAGATGGAGGGTATGATCGAGATCCATGCACGCGTTGCTGCCGGTCTCATGGTTAGTCGGGTAGAGTGGGGGTGGGGTAGGGAGAGATCGCGTCACGAGCTCGAGCATTAGGAGCAAAGACAATAAAAATAAGTTTCGCGTGCGGTTCAAGGCTCAGACGGAAGAAATCTACAGAGAAATGACAGTCTAGGGAAATGAGTCAGCGGAACGAATTCGAGCGGGAGTTGCTTGCGGTGTCATTGCAACTCGGTATGCCCACCCTGCCTTGATCGCACCAGTCCAAATATGCTGAGTAATGGGTAACGATCCCTAAATTAAACGCTCTACTTCGCAAGGTTACGTCATCTCGGCGCCACATGATCCTTTACTAACGGCAACAATTAACGGGAATTCATTACAAACAGTTTATTCATTAACTTTCCTACAAGCTCTCATGGCTGCTAACAGGGTAAATCTATATGTATAAAGGCTATTAAAATAATAAGGATAATATGTTCAAATAAGCTGCAATTAAGATTAATTATATATATAAAAATATCATGATGAAAGATCTTATTAGACTAGGGTCATCTATCTAATTATAAAGAGTATATTCAGTAATAATGCTAATTACGTTACACAAATAGAAATATAGTCGAATAGTTTTCAGTTTAAATGCAAAAACAAGGGACGGATGGATGCATCTTTAAAGTGCACAGCAATTGCTTGTGGGGTAATCCCAATCATAAGTTCGGTTGTCGATAGATTCGGAATTGCAGAAAGTTACATTGCTTGCGAAAGAGCAGAACAAAACAAACACGTGAACCATTGGATTGGTCAGCGTTACAGTACGGCTGGGAAGTTTACGGACGAGGCATGGAATCTTTAATGTTGCTTCGACTTGCGTAAAATTTTGAATTCACATATAGCAGACGTTCACAGGTTATCACTCACAGTACGATCAAATCCAACGATGAAAGCGCTTCCATGTGGTCGATGAGGGTGGCTGAAAACTTGTAAATATCAGTGTGTCAGAGTAGATAGGCGATATGCGCGAGTAATAGTTTTAGTTCCTTTTCTCTAACTGCACTTTTCTTTATGATAATCCAAACAAACCGAATCATACGAAATTCACTTTTAAGGTTAATCCTAGGGTCAGTACAATAGTGGGGTTCCAAAGTATTATTCTAATATGAAGAAATGCATGGGCACAGCCATCATTATCGATACACCGACTGACTTCATCAGCAACGCAAACAGTATAACGGCACCGGTAATCGTCTTCTCCTTGAGCGTTACTGTTCGTATGCGGGCGGCGTAAGCGACTTAGCAATGACGAAAGTCACTGAAGAGGGAATAGTCAATCTCACACATATGTATGTCACTGCACTCGTAGATAAAAGCCCATCGACCGTTGTTCACTGGGGTAGGCCGAGCAAGGCTTGTATGTGTGTGGACCCACGCCGGTACACGCTGCAGTAAATACTGTGATGCTCACATGTATGCAGACGCCACGCCGAAAGAAGATTTGGGGTCGACGACGGCTAACACATACAGTAGTCGATCGGTACGATGGATACTTATATGTGTGGCAAGGTGACGAGACTGTCGTGGGTACGGCTTACGGCACTACGACCGGCGTTTCGTACGGTATTACGTACGGCCAAACCTATGGTTAGGTTTTTAAGAAAAAAACGAACGTGAATTTTCTGTTGGCCGGCAGTTGGGGTACAATTTCCACTCACCCGATGGGTTCGGCCTTCGCTTAATAAACGTAGGAATGGTCGGCTGATCTTTTGACTAGATCTTAGCCACGATGGACACGCGGTAATTTCGGTCGAGGTTAGAATCTTTTTTTTTTTTTTTCTTCTTTCACTGCACTACTGGAGTATTTTCCTCAGACGTCCGTCTGGGATCGCGAGTAAAATTGAAACGAACATGCCCAAGCCACTCTCCTTCCGCTTGAGCCCTTGGTTCTCTCATTCCCCTTTTTTTCACCACACCTTGACAGTAGCCGCTGTTAACTTATGTCATTTTTTTCTTGCGCTTAACTGCCCAAAAGGTGCAAAGTGCATGTCTAAGGGAAGGGGAAACCGTGGGACGGTTATCCGATATTTTTGGTTGGACAGGCGCCACTACAACACCCCCCTACCAAGATCACACTTGGCAGTGATACACTGAAAAGGGTGATCCACGCCTGAAACCTCATTGTTTTATATCTTTAGCATGGAATTTCCCTAGGAGTCGTCCATGTAGGTCCTCGAGTTCGTAGTAACTATTACCAAGTCCTATACTTTCACGGGACGCCGTTTGCTGAATCGATAATTTCTGCAGGACAGTTTCTATGGTCTGCGCTAATATGTGGGTTTGAGCCTGCATTGCAGCTGCCAAAGCCTCGGCAATAACCTGGTGTAGACCTGCATTGGTCGAAGCTGCATTTGCTTCCATTTGTACTTCCGGGTTTGTCTCACTAATAGTTGACCCGCTTGGGGCGTCTGCGTTGGGATCGGTTGCCCTACCCTTAGACCTAGTCTGGTGCATGGTTGAGCTGGGGTCTTGGCTTGCAGTCTGGGCTGCGGCAATCTCCTCAGCTAAATTCAAAGCCGATGCATGCAAGCTAACGTGGCAGCCAGGATAAATCTTTTTGGCTCCAGCTTTACGGTTAAAACAGACTCGGTGGAATTGGTGTCCACAGCTGGTGGTAATTAACTGAGCTAGGTAATCAACTTCCTTGGCGCACGTGCTACAAATTATTCCCTGATTCTCTATTTGAGCGAAATTCTCGGGACTACGACTTAGGGGCATGATTATCGTACATAATCTCTTACCTGACGATCTTTTATAGATAATTACGACACTAAATACGGACTAATTTATATAATTCAAGGAAAAGGAATACAAACGACAAAATGTTTTTAAATAAAAGGATCATGATTCTGCTTCGATGCACATAAGAGATAGACTGAATCTCGTTCGCTATCTAATCTCACTGTCTAAGAGACGAATTTGTGGAGAAAACAAAGATACTGAGTCGGACAGGTTCTTTCTACCGCGAGACAGGCGATAGCTTTTTGCCATACATACACCTGATTTCTATCAACGGCTGAATCCTATCCAAACAAAAACTGGACCAAGTAGGTCTTACTTTGCATCAACTGGACCAAGAGCTTACTCTAACAGCTTCAGGATTTCGACAGCCGACGACGCTCTTTATAGTTGGGAGGATGATAGAAAACAAAAAAAACTGCAAATAAACTTCCTTGCGAATACTCTCAACTCTGCGAGATAGGTTATAGCTTGTCGCCATAAATTAACCCAATTTCGATCGACGGAGGGAATATCTACCTGCACTCGATCGATATACCGGCAGTGGTTAAGTCAGATGCAGCTTAAGTGGACTGGACCAAGAGCTTAATGGAAAACATCAGGATTTCAACAGTCTCTCTCGCTACACTATACCTTCACAACCGATATAAACTTCCTTGCGTATACTCTCAACTCCGCGAGAATGGTTATAGCTTGTCGCCATAAATTAACCCAATTTCGATCGACGGAGGGAATATCTACCTGCACTCGATCGATATACCGGCAGTGGTTAAGTCAGATGCAGCTTAAGTGGACTGGACCAAGAGCTTAATGGAAAACATCAGGATTTCAACAGTCTCTCTCGCTACACTATACCTTCACAACCGATATTGAGGAAGTTAGCAAGGTTGTCTGAACCAAGAAGGATAAGGAATTTCCAGTCGGGTGTAGTTGACTGTCTTTCGGACATTTACTGGGGCTGTGACAGCTCGGGCCCCACGTTGGGCGCCATATTATTTTTATTCTTTTCTTTTAAATTTATTATATATATAAATATATATTGCTAATACTGTAACAGATAACGAAGCAGGAGGCTAGGATCTGAAACGGTAGAAGAGCAGATGGAGGGTATGATCAAGATCCATGCACGCGTTGCTGCCGGTCTCATGGTTAGTCGGGTAGAGTGGGGGTGGGGTAGGGAGAGATCGCGTCACGAGCTCGAGCATTAGGAGCAAAGACAATAAAAATAAGACGGAAGAAATCTACAGAGAAATGACAGTCTAGGGAGATGAGTCAGCGGAACGAATTCGAGCGGGAGTTGCTTGCGGTGTCATTGCAACTCGGTATGCCCACCCTGCCTTGATCGCACCAGTCCAAATATGCTGAGTAATGGGTAACGATCCCTAAATTAAACGCTCTACTTCGCAAGGTTACGTCATCTCGGCGCCACATGATCCTTTACTAACGGCAACAATTAACGGGAATTCATTACAAACAGTTTATTCATTAACTTTCCTACAAGCTCTCATGGCTGCTAACAGGGTAAATCTATATGTATAAAGGCTATTAAAGTAATAAGGATAATATGTTCAAATAAGCTGCAATTAAGATTAATTATATATATAAAAATATCATGATGAAAGATCTTATTAGACTAGGGTCATCTAATTATAAAGAGTATATTCAGTAATAATGCTAACTACGTTACACAAATAGAAATATAGTCGAATAGTTTTCAGTTTAAATGCAAAAACAAGGGACGGATGGATGCATCTTTAAAGTGCACAGCAATTGCTTGTGGGGTAATCCCAATCATAAGTTCGGTTGTCGATAGATTCGGAATTGCAGAAAGTTACATTGCTTGCGAAAGAGCAGAACAAAACAAACACGTGAACCATTGGATTGGTCAGCGTTACAGTACGGCTGGGAAGTTTACGGTCGAGGCATGGAATCTTTAATGTTGCTTCGACTTGCGTAAAATTTTGAATTCACATATAGCAGACGTTCACAGGTTATCACTCACAGTACGATCAAATCCAACGATGAAAGCGCTTCCATGTGGTCGATGAGGGTGGCTGAAAACTTGTAAATATCAGTGTGTCAGAGTAGATAGGCGATATGCGCGAGTAATAGTTTTAGTTCCTTTCCTTCTAACTGCACTTTTCTTTATGATAATCCAAACAAACCGAATCATACGAAATTCACTTTTAAGGTTAATCCTAGGGTCAGTACAATAGTGGGGTTCCAAAGTATTATTCTAATATGAAGAAATGCATGGGCACAGCCATCATTATCGAGACACCGACTGACTTCATCAGCAACGCAAACAGTATTACGGCACCGGTAATTGTCTTCTCCTTGAGCGTTACTGTTCGTATGCGGGCGGCGTAAGCGACTTAGCAATGACGAAAGTCATTGAAGAGGGAATAGTCAATCTCACACATATGTACATATGTATGTCACTGCACTCGTAGATAAAAGCCCATCGACCGTTGTTCACTGGGGTAGGCCGAGCAAGGCTTGTATGTGTGTGGACCCACGCCGGTACACGCTGCAGTAAATACTGTGATGCTCACATGTATGCAGACGCCACGCCGAAAGAAAATTTGGGGTCGACGACGGCTAACACATACAGTAGTCGATCGGTACGATGGATACTTATATGTGTGGCAAGGTGACGAGACGGTCGTGGGTACGGCTTACGGCACTACGACCGGCGTTTCGTACGGTATTACGTACGGCCAAACCTATGGTTAGGTTTTTAAGAAAAAAACGAACGTGAATTTTCTGTTGGCCGGCAGTTGGGGTACAATTTCCACTCACCCGATGGGTTCGGCCTTCGCTTAATAAACGTAGGAATGGTCGGCTGATCTTTTGACTAGATCTTAGCCACGATGGACACGCGGTAATTTCGGTCGAGGTTAGAATCTTTTTTTTTTTTTTTTTTTCTTTCACTGCACTACTGGAGTATTTTCCTCAGACGTCCGTCTGGGATCGCGAGTAAAATTGAAACGAACATGCCCAAGCCACTCTCCTTCCGCTTGAGCCCTTGGTTCTCTCATTCCCCTTTTTTTTCACCACACCTTGACAGTAGCCGCTGTTAACTTATGTCATTTTTTTCTTGCGCTTAACTGCCCAAAAGGTGCAAAGTGCATGTCTAAGGGAAGGGGAAACCGTGGGACGGTTATCCGATATTTTTGGTTGGACAGGCGCCACTACAACACCCCCCTACCAAGATCACACTTGGCAGTGATACACTGAAAAGGGTGATCCACGCCTGAAACCTCATTGTTTTATATCTTTAGCATGGAATTTCCCTAGGAGTCGTCCATGTAGGTCCTCGAGTTCGTAGTAACTATTACCAAGTCCTATACTTTCACGGGACGCCGTTTGCTGAATCGATAATTTCTGCAGGACAGTTTCTATGGTCTGCGCTAATATGTGGGTTTGAGCCTGCATTGCAGCTGCCAAAGCCTCGGCAATAACCTGGTGTAGACCTGCATTGGTCGAAGCTGCATTTGCTTCCATTTGTACTTCCGGGTTTGTCTCACTAATAGTTGACCCGCTTGGGGCGTCTGCGTTGGGATCGGTTGCCCTACCCTTAGACCTAGTCTGGTGCATGGTTGAGCTGGGGTCTTGGCTTGCAGTCTGGGCTGCGGCAATCTCCTCAGCTAAATTCAAAGCCGATGCATGCAAGCTAACGTGGCAGCCAGGACAAATCTTTTTGGCTCCAGCTTTACGGTTAAAACAGACTCGGTGGAATTGGTGTCCACAGCTGGTGGTAATTAACTGAGCTAGGTAATCAACTTCCTTGGCGCACGTGCTACAAATTATTCCCTGATTCTCTATTTGAGCGAAATTCTCGGGACTACGACTTAGGGGCATGATTATCGTACATAATCTCTTACCTGACGATCTTTTATAGATAATTACGACAATAAATACGGACTAATTTATATAATTCAAGGCAAAGGAATATAAACGACAAAATGTTTTTAAATAAAAGGATCATGATTCTGCTTCGATGCACATAAGAGATAGACTGAATCTCGTTCGCTATCTAATCTCACTGTCTAAGAGACGAATTTGTGGAGAAAACAAAGATACTGAGTCGGACAGGTTCTTTCTACCGCGAGACAGGCGATAGCTTTTTGCCATACATACACCTGATTTCTATCAACGGCTGAATCCTATCCAACAAAGACTGGACCAAGTAGGTCTTACTTTGCATCAACTGGACCAAGAGCTTACTCTAACAGCTTCAGGATTTCGACAGTCGACGACGCTCTTTATAGTTGGGAGGATGATAGAAAACAAAAAAAACTGCAAATAAACTTCCTTGCGTATACTCTCAACTCCGCGAGATAGGTTATAGCTTGTCGCCATAAATTAACCCAATTTCGATCGACGGAGGGAATATCTACCTGCACTCGATCGATATACCGGCAGTGGTTAAATCAGATGCAGCTTAAGTGGACTGGACCAAGAGCTTAATGGAAAACATCAGGATTTCAACAGTCTCTCTCGCTACACTATACCTTCACAACCGATATAAACTTCCTTACGTATACTCTCAACTCCGCGAGAATGGTTATAGCTTGTCGCCATAAATTAACCCAATTTCGATCGACGGAGGGAATATCTACAGATGCAGCTTAAGTGGACTGGACCAAGAGCTTAATGGAAAACATCAGGATTTTAACAGTCTCTCTCGCTACACTATACCTTCACAACCGATATTGAGGAAGTTAGCAAGGTTGTCTGAACCAAGAAGGATAAGGAATTTCCAGTCGGGTGTAGTTGACTGTCTTTCGGACATTTACTGTTGCTGTGACAGCTCGGGCCCCACGTTGGGCGCCATATTATTTTTATTCTTTTCTTTTAAATTTATTATATATATAAATATATATTGCTAATACTGTAACAGATAACGAAGCAGGAGGCTAGGATCTGAAACGGTAGACGAGCAGATGGAGGGTATGATCAAGATCCATGCACGCGTTGCTGCCGGTCTCATGGTTAGTCGGGTAGAGTGGGGGTGGGGTAGGGAGAGATCGCGTCACGAGCTCGAGCATTAGGAGCAAAGACAATAAAAATAAGACGGAAGAAATCTACAGAGAAATGACAGTCTAGGGAGATGAGTCAGCGGAACGAATTCGAGCGGGAGTTGCTTGCGGTGTCATTGCAACTCGGTATGCCCACCCTGCCTTGATCGCACCAGTCCAAATATGCTGAGTAATGGGTAACGATCCCTAAATTAAACGCTCTACCTCGCAAGGTTACGTCATCTCGGCGCCACATGATCCTTTACTAACGGCAACAATTAACGGGAATTCATTACAAACAGTTTATTCATTAACTTTCCTACAAGCTCTCATGGCTGCTAACAGGGTAAATCTATATGTATAAAGGCTATTAAAATAATAAGGATAATATGTTCAAATAAGCTGCAATTAAGATTAATTATATATATAAAAATATCATGATGAAAGATCTTATTAGACTAGGGTCATCTAATTATAAAGAGTATATTCAGTAATAATGCTAATTACGTTACACAAATAGAAATATAGTCGAATAGTTTTCAGTTTAAATGCAAAAACAAGGGACGGATGGATGCATCTTTAAAGTGCACAGCAATTGCTTGTTGGGTAATCCCAATCATAAGTTCGGTTGTCGATAGATTCGGAATTGCAGAAAGTTACATTGCTTGCGAAAGAGCAGAACAAAACAAACACGTGAACCATTGGATTGGTCAGCGTTACAGTACGGCTGGGAAGTTTACGGTCGAGGCATGGAATCTTTAATGTTGCTTCGACTTGCGTAAAATTTTGAATTCACATATAGCAGACGTTCACAGGTTATCACTCACAGTACGATCAAATCCAACGATGAAAGCGCTTCCATGTGGTCGATGAGGGTGGCTGAAAACTTGTAAATATCAGTGTGTCAGAGTAGATAGGCGATATGCGCGAGTAATAGTTTTAGTTCCTTTCCTTCTAACTGCACTTTTCTTTATGATAATCCAAACAAACCGAATCATACGAAATTCACTTTTAAGGTTAATCCTAGGGTCAGTACAATAGTGGGGTTCCAAAGTATTATTCTAATATGAAGAAATGCATGGGCACAGCCATCATTATCGAGACACCGACTGACTTCATCAGCAACGCAAACAGTATAACGGCACCGGTAATTGTCTTCTCCTTGAGCGTTACTGTTCGTATGCGGGCGGCGTAAGCGACTTAGCAATGACGAAAGTCATTGAAGAGGGAATAGTCAATCTCACACATATGTACATATGTATGTCACTGCACTCGTAGATAAAAGCCCATCGACCGTTGTTCACTGGGGTAGGCCGAGCAAGGCTTGTATGTGTGTGGACCCACGCCGGTACACGCTGCATTAAATACTGTGATGCTCACATGTATGCAGACGCCACGCCGAAAGAAAATTTGGGGTCGACGACGGCTAACACATACAGTAGTCGATCGGTACGATGGATACTTATATGTGTGGCAAGGTGACGAGACTGTCGTGGGTACGGCTTACGGCACTACGACCGGCGTTTCGTACGGTATTACGTACGGCCAAACCTATGGTTAGGTTTTTAAGAAAAAAACGAACGTGAATTTTCTGTTGGCCGGCAGTTGGGGTACAATTTCCACTCACCCGATGGGTTCGGCCTTCGCTTAATAAACGTAGGAATGGTCGGCTGATCTTTTGACTAGATCTTAGCCACGATGGACACGCGGTAATTTCGGTCGAGGTTAGAATCTTTTTTTTTTTTTTTCTTCTTTCACTGCACTACTGGAGTATTTTCCTCAGACGTCCGTCTGGGATCGCGAGTAAAATTGAAACGAACATGCCCAAGCCACTCTCCTTCCGCTTGAGCCCTTGGTTCTCTCATTCCCCTTTTTTTTCACCACACCTTGACAGTAGCCGCTGTTAACTTATGTCATTTTTTTCTTGCGCTTAACTGCCCAAAAGGTGCAAATTGCATGTCTAAGGGAAGGGGAAACCGTGGGACGGTTATCCGATATTTTTGGTTGGACAGGCGCCACTACAACACCCCCCTACCAAGATCACACTTGGCAGTGATACACTGAAAAGGGTGATCCACGCCTGAAACCTCATTGTTTTATATCTTTAGCATGGAATTTCCCTAGGAGTCGTCCATGTAGGTCCTCGAGTTCGTAGTAACTATTACCAAGTCCTATACTTTCACGGGACGCCGTTTCCTGAATCGATAATTTCTGCAGGACAGTTTCTATGGTCTGCGCTAATATGTGGGTTTGAGCCTGCATTGCAGCTGCCAAAGCCTCGGCAATAACCTGGTGTAGACCTGCATTGGTCGAAGCTGCATTTGCTTCCATTTGTACTTCCGGGTTTGTCTCACTAATAGTTGACCCGCTTGGGGCGTCTGCGTTGGGATCGGTTGCCCTACCCTTAGACCTAGTCTGGTGCATGGTTGAGCTGGGGTCTTGGCTTGCAGTCTGGGCTGCGGCAATCTCCTCAGCTAAATTCAAAGCCGATGCCTGCAAGCTAACGTGGCAGCCAGGACAAATCTTTTTGGCTCCAGCTTTACGGTTAAAACAGACTCGGTGGAATTGGTGTCCACAGCTGGTGGTAATTAACTGAGCTAGGTAATCAACTTCCTTGGCGCACGTGCTACAAATTATTCCCTGATTCTCTATTTGAGCGAAATTCTCGGGACTACGACTTAGGGGCATGATTATCGTACATAATCTCTTACCTGACGATCTTTTATAGATAATTACGACAATAAATACTGACTAATTTATATAATTCAAGGCAAAGGAATATAAACGACAAAATGTTTTTAAATAAAAGGATCATGATTCTGCTTCGATGCACATAAGAGATAGACTGAATCTCGTTCGCTATCTAATCTCACTGTCTAAGAGACGAATTTGTGGAGAAAACAAAGATACTGAGTCGGACAGGTTCTTTCTACCGCGAGACAGGCGATAGCTTTTTGCCATACATACACCTGATTTCTATCAACGGCTGAATCCTATCTAACAAAGACTGGACCAAGTAGGTCTTACTTTGCATCAACTGGACCAAGAGCTTACTCTAACAGCTTCAGGATTTCGACAGTCGACGACGCTCTTTATAGTTGGGAGGATGATAGAAAACAAAAAAAACTGCAAATAAACTTCCTTGCGTATACTCTCAACTCCGCGAGATAGGTTATAGCTTGTCGCCATAAATTAACCCAATTTCGATCGACGGAGGGAATATCTACCTGCACTCGATCGATATACCGGCAGTGGTTAAATCAGATGCAGCTTAAGTGGACTGGACCAAGAGCTTAATGGAAAACATCAGGATTTCAACAGTCTCTCTCGCTACACTATACCTTCACAACCGATATAAACTTCCTTACGTATACTCTCAACTCCGCGAGAATGGTTATAGCTTGTCGCCATAAATTAACCCAATTTCGATCGACGGAGGGAATATCTACCTGCACTCGATCGATATACCGGCAGTGGTTAAGTCAGATGCAGCTTAAGTGGACTGGACCAAGAGCTTAATGGAAAACATCAGGATTTCAACAGTCTCTCTCGCTACACTATACCTTCACAACCGATATAAACTTCCTTACGTATACTCTCAACTCCGCGAGAATGGTTATAGCTTGTCGCCATAAATTAACCCAATTTCGATCGACGGAGGGAATATCTACCTGCACTCGATCGATATACCGGCAGTGGTTAAGTCAGATGCAGCTTAAGTGGACTGGACCAAGAGCTTAATGGAAAACATCAGGATTTCAACAGTCTCTCGCTACACTATAACTTCACAACCGATATTGAGGAAGTTAGCAAGGTTGTCTGAACCAAGAAGGATAAGGAATTTCCAGTCGGGTGTAGTTGACTGTCTTTCGGACATTTACTGGGGCTGTGACAGCTCGGGCCCCACGTTGGGCGCCATATTATTTTTATTCTTTTCTTTTAAATTTATTATATATATAAATATATATTGCTAATACTGTAACAGATAACGAAGCAGGAGGCTAGGATCTGAAACGGTAGACGAGCAGATGGAGGGTATGATCAAGATCCATGCACGCGTTGCTGCCGGTCTCATGGTTAGTCGGGTAGAGTGGGGGTGGGGTAGGGAGAGATCGCGTCACGAGCTCGAGCATTAGGAGCAAAGACAATAAAAATAAGACGGAAGAAATCTACAGAGAAATGACAGTCTAGGGAGATGAGTCAGCGGAACGAATTCGAGCGGGAGTTGCTTGCGGTGTCATTGTAACTCGGTATGCCCACCCTGCCTTGATCGCACCAGTCCAAATATGCTGAGTAATGGGTAACGATCCCTAAATTAAACGCTCTACCTCGCAAGGTTACGTCATCTCGGCGCCACATGATCCTTTACTAACGGCAACAATTAACGGGAATTCATTACAAACAGTTTATTCATTAACTTTCCTACAAGCTCTCATGGCTGCTAACAGGGTAAATCTATATGTATAAAGGCTATTAAAATAATAAGGATAATATGTTCAAATAAGCTGCAATTAAGATTAATTATATATATAAAAATATCATGATGAAAGATCTTATTAGACTAGGGTCATCTAATTATAAAGAGTATATTCAGTAATAATGCTAATTACGTTACACAAATAGAAATATAGTCGAATAGTTTTCAGTTTAAATGCAAAAACAAGGGACGGATGGATGCATCTTTAAAGTGCACAGCAATTGCTTGTGGGGTAATCCCAATCATAAGTTCGGTTGTCGATAGATTCGGAATTGCAGAAAGTTACATTGCTTGCGAAAGAGCAGAACAAAACAAACACGTGAACCATTGGATTGGTCAGCGTTACAGTACGGCTGGGAAGTTTACGGTCGAGGCATGGAATCTTTAATGTTGCTTCGACTTGCGTAAAATTTTGAATTCACATATAGCAGACGTTCACAGGTTATCACTCACAGTACGATCAAATCCAACGATGAAAGCGCTTCCATGTGGTCGATGAGGGTGGCTGAAAACTTGTAAATATCAGTGTGTCAGAGTAGATAGGCGATATGCGCGAGTAATAGTTTTAGTTCCTTTCCTTCTAACTGCACTTTTCTTTATGATAATCCAAACAAACCGAATCATACGAAATTCACTTTTAAGGTTAATCCTAGGGTCAGTACAATAGTGGGGTTCCAAAGTATTATTCTAATATGAAGAAATGCATGGGCACAGCCATCATTATCGAGACACCGACTGACTTCATCAGCAACGTTGTTCACTGGGGTAGGCCGAGCAAGGCTTGTATGTGTGTGGACCCACGCCGGTACACGCTGCAGTAAATACTGTGATGCTCACATGTATGCAGACGCCACGCCGAAAGAAGATTTGGGGTCGACGACGGCTAACACATACAGTAGTCGATCGGTACGATGGATACTTATATGTGTGGCAAGGTGACGAGACTGTCGTGGGTACGGCTTACGGCACTACGACCGGCGTTTCGTACGGTATTACGTACGGCCAAACCTATGGTTAGGTTTTTAAGAAAAAAACGAACGTGAATTTTCTGTTGGCCGGCAGTTGGGGTACAATTTCCACTCACCCGATGGGTTCGGCCTTCGCTTAATAAACGTAGGAATGGTCGGCTGATCTTTTGACTAGATCTTAGCCACGATGGACACGCGGTAATTTCGGTCGAGGTTAGAATCTTTTTTTTTTTTTTTCTTCTTTCACTGCACTACTGGAGTATTTTCCTCAGACGTCCGTCTGGGATCGCGAGTAAAATTGAAACGAACATGCCCAAGCCACTCTCCTTCCGCTTGAGCCCTTGGTTCTCTCATTCCCCTTTTTTTTCACCACACCTTGACAGTAGCCGCTGTTAACTTATGTCATTTTTTTCTTGCGCTTAACTGCCCAAAAGGTGCAAAGTGCATGTCTAAGGGAAGGGGAAACCGTGGGACGGTTATCCGATATTTTTGGTTGGACAGGCGCCACTACACATCAATGTAAATATAACGCCCGTCCAACCGTCATTACGTAGCACCAAGGTCCCTACAATCTTCCTGCCCCTGGTGCCTGCAATTGTACCCCTAATCAATAAATTGACCATAAATCCGAACGTGGGGAAATTCACGACGAAATCCATGGCCAACAGTGGACTCAGAGTCCAGTGCGACGACATGGCAACATACAACGCTATACAGAACGCCCTTGCTGAAGATAGCACTCAACTGCATACACACCAGCCGCGCAGCGACAGGGGCTACCGTGTAATAGTGCGGCATTTACACCACACTACGCCAAGCAGCTGGATAACGGAGGAGCTGGAACGGCTCGGATACACTGCCAGGTTTATCCGAGGACTCAAACATCGTTTTAATGGGAGGCCTCTAAACATATTTGAGGTTGAAATTCAGCCCAAGGCGGATGGCGGCCATGAGGCAATACTTGACATTAAACAACTGGCCAATCAAAGCGTCTCGATAGTGAGACAAGCCAAGCCACGCGACCCAGCTCAGTGCCATCGGTGCCAGGAGTTTGGCCATACTAAAAACTATTGCAGACGGCCATACAAGTGCATGAAATGCGCAGGAGATCACCCCACAACAGCATGCAGGAAACCCAGGCAGGAGGATCCTAAATGCGCCAATTGTAGCGGCAAGCATGTGAGCTGCTACAAGGGATGTGCCGCCTACAAAAAGGCTCGTAGCCATCTACGGGCAAACAGGCTCATCGCTGAGCAGCAGAGGCAGCAGTATCAACAGCAACGCCAGCAGCCACAGCAGCCAACTGACCAACAACGCCCACAAACTCAGCAGCCGAGTCGCCAATCCCAGCAACAACAACAGCAGACAGCAAACACAGGCACCAGAGGCAATGGCAGGCCTTCCTACAGCAGTGTGTTACGGTCTGGGAATGCTGAGCAGCAGCAGCAGCCACGCGCGGCAGAACGGCAACAGCCGACGAGCAGTCGTCGTCCTTCCCAGCAACAGCAGCCCCATATCCCCGCCCCCAAGCAGCAGCAGTCATCACAAAAGAAGCGGCCACAACACCAACAGCAACAGCAGCATTCAAGCGGCAGAAAGGGGGCCAAACCAGCAGCACCAACACCAATAGCAGCAGCAACGCCCAACACCCGCAGGCCCTTGTATAGCCGAGGTGCGCAAGCCAATCCGGCCGAAAACCATTTGGCCAAGGTCCAGCAGAAGCTAAGGGATGAGCAGCAGCAGCAACATAAACAAAAACAGCAGCAGCGCGGACACAATTTGGGTCGGCAGCACCAGCAGCAGCACCAGCATCGCGGCCATCATTCCCAGCCACAGGCCAAGGGGCGCCAATGCCAGCGCGATCAACGGGTGCAGCCAACCCCAAAACGTTTCCAGACGCCGAATCCCCAGCATCAGCAGCAGCCAGCCATCCAATGCGATGGCAAGTTTGTGGAAACCTTAAAAGAGTACGCCGTCAAAATTGAAAACTTGGAGAAAAGACTGCAAGAGCTTACCACACTAATTACAAACCTGACGGAAGCAAAGGGCAGTGGTTCAGCAGTGGCCAATCCTCCAACACAGAAACCAGCAGCAGCACCAACACCTACAAGACCCGCCGCCAATACACAACCTGACGCCGCAGCCGTATCGGAGAAGAAACAAACAAAAGAACATTATTGTTGTTAGTTAAGCTTAAATGTAAATTGCCGATGTAATGGTAATAAGAAAAGCTGGAAATAAACTCCGTCAGTAGCAAACTGGCGGGCGAGTGTGCGCAACGTAGGCGTGCACTTGCATCAAATTACCTCGAAAAAAAAAGTGACTTGTGTTTTGTTGTTATTTGTGGAACTTTAAATGTTTTTAAATACATGTTTAAACCGGGAAAATAAACAATATGTGCCAAATAATTGCAAATAATGCAATATAATCAACTGTAATCGTGCCGTAATAGTGAAGCCAATAAACCTCATCTGGACCACGCAGCTAAAAGCTGCAATAAAGGAGGAAGGAAAAGCAAGCTACTGAGCAACTGGACCAGGCCACCAAATGAACGCACTTGCTCCAAAACTGACGACCAACAATATGGATGTTATGGACAACTCAGCAAGAGAATCATCAGCCGAAGCGGGTGGTGAGTGCGTTACTCAAATTAGTGCTACCGACATAAAGACCAGGCCCAT
The DNA here is from genome assembly GCF_003286085.1 of Drosophila persimilis. Classification (NCBI taxonomy): domain Eukaryota; kingdom Metazoa; phylum Arthropoda; class Insecta; order Diptera; family Drosophilidae; genus Drosophila; species Drosophila persimilis. The sequence goes on from NW_020825524.1 coordinate 35,658, forward strand.
GGGAGGGAACGCTCCTGCAAATGCTTCCCTCTTTGAGCCAATGTTCGACTCAGAGGGGGATGCGGATTTGGCAGAGTTGGAGACGGACTCGCCAGAGAGTACTCTGAGCTCCTTGGGAGCTACGGTGCTGGAGTTCGAGCGTCGATTCGTGGACAGGGGTTTATATGTTAAAAAATTCCCGCCAATCCCACCAAAAACTGACGCTAACATACAAAAACAACAACCGCCATCAAAGACACCAACAAAGACGCAGACAAAAATAGCTCCCAGAAGCGAAAGTGCAACGGGTTCCAAAAATAGCGGCGCTTTCGCTCTAACCAAAGAGCATTTAAGTGCACACAAACAAAACAAAAACAAATGTTATGCGAAATAAAAACAACCAAACAACTCACACAAGCATCATCGAGAGCGACGCTTGCGCTCTCTCGGCATCCGAACCCTCGGCGCACAATCAAAACGAAGGCGCGTCACTTCAAGCCCCAAAGCGTTTGCCGCCAAACATGCACTCACACACTTATGACAAAAAGAGAGATGCTTACTCTCTCCCGCCGAAACAAAACACAAACACATACAAGAACAGCAAACCAAACAAAGCTACCCTGACCTACGCCAATACCAAAACAAAAACGAGGGGGAACGTTGTGAGTTGCTGCGGACACCGCAACTCTACAGTTATACCCGATACTAAGTCAGTACGGCTCTCCTCCGGCAGACGGCGCTAATATTAAACGACACGACAAAGAGTGCGTGCGAGAGAGACAGAAAATCAGTCTGAGCGTGACGTCGGGCGCTGCGTAGCCACTACAAATTGACTTGTTTTTTTTGGCTATAAAAGTGATCTGATCTGATCCAGATTCACCAATCTGATAGATATGGTCGTTATCTATGATTCTGCGTTTTTAGTTTTCTCGAATCTGCAATATTGTGGATGCAACAGATTTTCGTCCTTTGTGGGGGCGGAAGGGGGTGGGGCGAAATTTTGAGATATACGTTTTATAGTGAGATCTAACAGGAGTGCGGATACTAAATTTGGTTACTCGAGCTTTAATAGTCTCTGAGATTTGTGAATATCCCCAGATTTGCATCCTTTGCGGGGGCGGAAGGGGGTGTGGCGAAATTTTGAAACAAACTCGTCTCGGTCCGATATACTAGGAGTGTGGATACCAAATTTGGTTGCTCTAGCTTTTATAGTCTCTGAGATCTAGGCGCTAATGTTTTACTCTAAGCAAAGCCGCCTATGCTACGTGTGTGTTAGAGAGAGACAGGGCGAGAAAAAATTAAATTGTTTTCGTGATGCTGGCTATAATAATACGATCCAATTCAGATTCTGCAATCTAAAAGATATAGTCATCTTCTACGATTCTGCGTTTTTTGTTTTCTCGTATCGTCGAAATTGTGGATGCCACAGATTTTCGCAGGGGCGGGGGGCGGAAGTGGGCGGGGCAAAGTTTTGAAATATTTTTGTAGCAGTGACATATCACAGAAGTCTGGATCCAAAACATCGTTGCTCTAGCTCTTATAGTCTTTGAGCACTATGCGCTGAAGGGGACGGACAGACGGACGGACGGACAGACGGACAGACGGACGGACGGACAGACGGACAGACAGACATGGCTCAATCGACTCGGCTATTGATGCTGATCAAGAATATATATACTTTATGGGGTCGGAAACGATTCCTTCTGGACGTTACACACATCCACTTTTACCACAAATCTAATATACCCCAATACTCATTTTGAGTATCGGGTATAACGAGGGGGAACGTTGTGAGTTGCTGCGGACACAGCAACTCTACAGTTATACCCGATACTTAGCCTTACCAGTATGGCTCTCCTCCAGCAGACGGCGCTAATATTAAACGACACGACAAAGAGTGCGTGCGAGAGAGACAGAAAATCAGTCTGAGCGTGACGTCACGCGCTGCGTAGCCACTACAAATTGACTTGTTTCCTTTGGCTATAAAAATGATGTGATCTGATCCAGAATCAGCAATCTGATAGATATGGTCGTTATCTATGATTCTGCGTTTTTAGTTTTCTCAAATCTGCAATATTGTGGATGCAACAGATTTTCGTCCTTTGTGTGGGCGGATGGGGGTGGGGCGAAATTTTGAGATAAAGGTTTAATAGTGAGATCTAACAGAAGTGCGGATACCAAATTTGGTTACTCTAGCTTTAATAGTCTCTGAGATTTGTGAATATCCCCATATTTGCATCCTTTGCGGGGGCGGAAGGGGGTGTGGCGAAATTTTGAAACAAACTCGTCTCGGTCCGATATACTAGGAGTGTGGTTACCAAATTTGGTTGCTCTAGCTTTTATAGTCTCTGAGATCTAGGCGCTAATGTTTTACTCTAAGCAAAGCCACCTATGCTACGTGTGTGTTAGAGAGAGACAGGGCGAGAAAAAATGAAATTGTTTTCTTGATGCTGGCTATAATAATAATACGATCCAGTTCAGATTCTGCAGTCTAAAAGATATGGTCATTCTTTACGATTCCGCGTTTTTGGTTTTCTCGTATCGTCGAAACTGTGGGGCGAAAGTGGGCGGGGCAAAGTTTTGAAATATTTTTGTAGCAGTGACATATCACAGAAGTCTGGATCCAAAACATCGTTGCTCTAGCTCTTATAGTCTTTGAGCATTAGGCGCTGAAGGGGACGGACAGACGGACAGACAGACATGGCTCAATCGACTCGGCTATTGATGCTGATCAAGAATATATATACTTTATGGGGTCGGAAACGATTCCTTCTGGACGTTACACTCATCCATTTTCACCACAAATCTAATATACCCCAATACTCATTTTGAGTATCGGGTATAACAAACACATTGACTTATGCCGAAACTATAAACGGCATACAGCAAAACAATGACCAGCAACAGCAACAACGTTTGACGACAGCTAAAAGCACCAACACTGGCAGAAGCAGAAAATGCTTGCTGCCTACATTGACTCAGGCGGACGAGCATAATACACAGACAAGTCCTAATACCAGAATAAAGCTGGTAAAGGAATGGCTAAATAGCGTGCCCCCGCTATTGGACAATGAGATGCCCTCGCCCCTGCCCCTTACCCCTATAGCAAAGGCCAACTTGACTACAAATTCGTTTCGCTCGCCGCTCAAAAGAAGATGCGCGGCGATCGAAACGGATTCAGATGACGACGACTTTACCTGCCTGACACTGGACACGCCCATGTTTAAGAGTCAATTTGCGAAAAGACTGCATCACGAGACCCGGCAGATGGAGTCAGATGTTGGTCAAATATGCACACCGCCAAATAGTGAGGTTCCGGTTCCACCGAATGAGGCTCAACCACATAGGGAGCCTCAAAGGTTAGAGTCTGAATGTCAACAGATGGAGACGGACAACCATCAGCCGCAACATCAGCCAGACATTACTATAAATATAACGCCCGTCCAACCGTCATTACGTAGCACCAAGGTCCCTACAATCTTCCTGCCCCTGGTGCCTGCAATTGTACCCCTAATCAATAAATTGACCATAAATCCGAACGTGGGGAAATTCACGACGAAATCCATGGCCAACAGTGGACTCAGAGTCCAGTGCGACGACATGGCAACATACAACGCCATACAGAACGCCCTTGCTGAAGATAGCACTCAACTGCATACACAACAGCCGCGCAGCGACAGGGGCTACCGTGTAATAGTGCGGCATTTACACCACACTACGCCCAGCAGCTGGATAACGGAGGAGCTGGAACGACTCGGATTTACTGCCCGGTTTATCCGAGGATTAAAACACCGTTTTAATGGGAGGCCTCTAAACATATTTGAGGTTGAAATTCAGCCCAAGGCGGATGGCGGCCATGAGGCAATACTTGACATTAAACAACTGGACAATCAATGCGTCTCGATAGTGAGACAAGCCAAGCCACGCGACCCAGCTCAGTGCCATCGGTGCCAGGAGTTTGGCCATACTAAAAACTATTGCAGACGGCCATACAAGTGCATGAAATGCGCAGGAGATCACCCCACAACAGCATGCAGGAAACCCAGGCAGGAGGATCCTAAATGCGCCAATTGTAGCGGCAAGCATGTGAGCTGCTACAAGGGATGTGCCGCCTACAAAAAGGCTCGTAGCCAGTTAAGGGCAAACAGGCTCATCGCTGAGCAGCAAAGGCAGCAGTACCAACAGCAACGCCAGCAGCCACAGCAGCCAACTGACCAACAACGTCCACAAACTCAGCAGCCGAGTCGCCAATCCCAGCATCAACAACAGAAGACAGCAAACACAGGCACCAGAGGCAATGGCAGGCCTTCCTACAGCAGTGTGTTGCGGTCTGGGAATGCTGAGCAGCAGCAGCAGCCACGCGCGGCAGAACGGCAACAGCCGAAGAGCAGTCGTCGTCCTTCCCAGCAACAGCAGCCCCATATAACCGCCCCCAAGCAGCAGCAGCAGCCATCACAAAAGAAGCGGCCACAACACCAACAGCAACAGCAGCATTCAAGCGGCAGACAGGGGGCCAAACCAGCAGCACCAACACCAGCTCCAGCAGCACCAACACCAGCTGCAGCCGAGGTGCGCAAGCCAATCCGGCCGAAAACCATTTGGCCAAGATCCAGAAGAAGCTAAGGGATGAGCAGCAGCAGCAACAAAAACAAAAACAGCAGCAGCGCGGACACAATTTGGGTCGGCAGCACCAGCAGCAGCACCAGCATCGCAGCCATCATTCCCAGCCACAGGCCAAGGGGCGCCAATGCCAGCGCGATCAACGGGTGCAGCCAACTCCAAAACGTTTCCAGACGCCGAGAAATCCCCAGCATCAGCAGCCAGCCATCCAATGCGATGGCGAGTGTGTGGGACTCCTAAAAGAGTACGCCGTCAAAATTGAAAACTTAGAGAAACGACTTCAAGAACTTACCACATTAATTACAAACCTGACGGAAGCAAAGGGCAGTGCTTCAGCAGTGGCCAATCCTCCAACACAGACACCAGCAGCAGCACCAACACCTACAAGACCCGCCGCCAATACACAACCTGACGCCGCAGCCGTATCGGAGCACTCTGATATGGACTGCGAAGCACTCAGCGACGATGGCGACGACCAGTGGACGGACGACGATTCATTTGACGACGAGATAGCGGAGATCATAGACGCCTACGATAGCTACTACTCTGACTACTTTTGATGAGCCCAAAAGTCGGTCCTGAGGCAGCCACTAAAAATAGATGGAAAACATTAACTCACATAACCATGAAAAATGACCAATACGTACTCACCTGACACGCCATCGGCAGAGCTGCCCCACCAGCAGATGCCACGACAAATAGTCCAAGCCTTTGGTGCTAATTTGACCACATTCTGGGAATATATTGACGACTCTCCTGACAATTTACCGCACAGGTCCAGAGCAGCCACTGAAATAAAACAAAACGAGGGGGAACGTTGTGAGTTGCTGCCGACACCGCAACTCTACAGTTATACCCGATACTAAGTCAGTAGTCAAAAAATGCGTGCGAGAGAGACAGAAAATCAGTCTGAGCGTGACGTCGGGCGCTGCGTAGCCAATGCAAATTGATTTGTTCCTTTTGGCTACAAAAATTATCTGATCTGATCCAAATTCAGCAACCGGATAGATATAGTCATTCTCTATGATTCTGCGTTTTTAGTTTTCTCAAATCTGCAATATTGTGGATGCAACAGATTTTCGTCCTTTTGTGGGGGCGGAAGGGGGTGGGGCGAAATTTTGAGATATACGTTTTATAGTGAGATCTAACAGGAGTGCGGATACTAAATTTGGTTACTCTAGCCATAATAGTCTCTGAGATTTGTGAATATCCCCAGATTTGCATCCTTTGCGGGGGCGGAAGGGGGTGTGGCGAAATTTTAACACAAAACGGTCAAGGTCCGATATCACAGGAGTGTGGATACCAAATTTGGTTGCTCTAGCTCTTATGGGTTCTGAGATCCTTGAACTCATATTTTGCAATTGGCAAAACCGACCATGAAACCTGTGTGTTAGAGTGAGACAGAGCGAGAAAGAGTGAAATTGTTTTCGTGATTCTGGCTGTAATAATTATACGATCTGGTTCAGATTTTGCACTCTATATAGTCATCTTCTACGATTCTGCGTTTTTAGTTTTCTCGTATCGTCGAAATTGTGGATGCCACAGATTTTCGCCCTTTGTGGGGGCGGAAGTGGGCGGGGCAAAGTTTTGAAATATTTTTGGAGCAGTGACATATCACAGAAGTCTGGATCCAAAACATCGTTGCTCTAGCTCTTATAGTCTTTGAGCATTAGGCGCTGAAGGGGACGGACAGACGGACAGACAGACATGGCTCAATCGACTCGGCTATTGATGCTGATCAAGAATATATATACTTTATGGGGTCGGAAACGATTCCTTCTGGACGTTACACTCATCCATTTTCACCACAAATCTAATATACCCCAATACTCATTTTGAGTATCGGGTATAACAAACACATTGACTTATGCCGAAACTATAAACGGCATACAGCAAAACAATGACCAGCAACAGCAACAACGTTTGACGACAGCTAAAAGCACCAACACTGGCAGAAGCAGAAAATGCTTGCTGCCTACATTGACTCAGGCGGACGAGCATAATACACAGACAAGTCCTAATACCAGAATAAAGCTGGTAAAGGAATGGCTAAATAGCGTGCCCCCGCTATTGGACAATGAGATGCCCTCGCCCCTGCCCCTTACCCCTATAGCAAAGGCCAACTTGACTACAAATTCGTTTCGCTCGCCGCTCAAAAGAAGATGCGCGGCGATCGAAACGGATTCAGATGACGACGACTTTACCTGCCTGACACTGGACACGCCCATGTTTAAGAGTCAATTTGCGAAAAGACTGCATCACGAGACCCGGCAGATGGAGTCAGATGTTGGTCAAATATGCACACCGCCAAATAGTGAGGTTCCGGTTCCACCGAATGAGGCTCAACCACATAGGGAGCCTCAAAGGTTAGAGTCTGAATGTCAACAGATGGAGACGGACAACCATCAGCCGCAACATCAGCCAGACATTACTATAAATATAACGCCCGTCCAACCGTCATTACGTAGCACCAAGGTCCCTACAATCTTCCTGCCCCTGGTGCCTGCAATTGTACCCCTAATCAATAAATTGACCATAAATCCGAACGTGGGGAAATTCACGACGAAATCCATGGCCAACAGTGGACTCAGAGTCCAGTGCGACGACATGGCAACATACAACGCCATACAGAACGCCCTTGCTGAAGATAGCACTCAACTGCATACACAACAGCCGCGCAGCGACAGGGGCTACCGTGTAATAGTGCGGCATTTACACCACACTACGCCCAGCAGCTGGATAACGGAGGAGCTGGAACGACTCGGATTTACTGCCCGGTTTATCCGAGGATTAAAACACCGTTTTAATGGGAGGCCTCTAAACATATTTGAGGTTGAAATTCAGCCCAAGGCGGATGGCGGCCATGAGGCAATACTTGACATTAAACAACTGGCCAATCAATGCGTCTCGATAGTGAGACAAGCCAAGCCACGCGACCCAGCTCAGTGCCATCGGTGCCAGGAGTTTGGCCATACTAAAAACTATTGCAGACGGCCATACAAGTGCATGAAATGCGCAGGAGATCACCCCACAACAGCATGCAGGAAACCCAGGCAGGAGGATCCTAAATGCGCCAATTGTAGCGGCAAGCATGTGAGCTGCTACAAGGGATGTGCCGCCTACAAAAAGGCTCGTAGCCAGTTAAGGGCAAACAGGCTCATCGCTGAGCAGCAAAGGCAGCAGTACCAACAGCAACGCCAGCAGCCACAGCAGCCAACTGACCAACAACGTCCACAAACTCAGCAGCCGAGTCGCCAATCCCAGCATCAACAACAGAAGACAGCAAACACAGGCACCAGAGGCAATGGCAGGCCTTCCTACAGCAGTGTGTTGCGGTCTGGGAATGCTGAGCAGCAGCAGCAGCCACGCGCGGCAGAACGGCAACAGCCGAAGAGCAGTCGTCGTCCTTCCCAGCAACAGCAGCCCCATATAACCGCCCCCAAGCAGCAGCAGCAGCCATCACAAAAGAAGCGGCCACAACACCAACAGCAACAGCAGCATTCAAGCGGCAGACAGGGGGCCAAACCAGCAGCACCAACACCAGCTCCAGCAGCACCAACACCAGCTGCAGCCGAGGTGCGCAAGCCAATCCGGCCGAAAACCATTTGGCCAAGATCCAGAAGAAGCTAAGGGATGAGCAGCAGCAGCAACAAAAACAAAAACAGCAGCAGCGCGGACACAATTTGGGTCGGCAGCACCAGCAGCAGCACCAGCATCGCAGCCATCATTCCCAGCCACAGGCCAAGGGGCGCCAATGCCAGCGCGATCAACGGGTGCAGCCAACTCCAAAACGTTTCCAGACGCCGAGAAATCCCCAGCATCAGCAGCCAGCCATCCAATGCGATGGCGAGTGTGTGGGACTCCTAAAAGAGTACGCCGTCAAAATTGAAAACTTAGAGAAACGACTTCAAGAACTTACCACATTAATTACAAACCTGACGGAAGCAAAGGGCAGTGCTTCAGCAGTGGCCAATCCTCCAACACAGACACCAGCAGCAGCACCAACACCTACAAGACCCGCCGCCAATACACAACCTGACGCCGCAGCCGTATCGGAGCACTCTGATATGGACTGCGAAGCACTCAGCGACGATGGCGACGACCAGTGGACGGACGACGATTCATTTGACGACGAGATAGCGGAGATCATAGACGCCTACGATAGCTACTACTCTGACTACTTTTGATGAGCCCAAAAGTCGGTCCTGAGGCAGCCACTAAAAATAGATGGAAAACATTAACTCACATAACCATGAAAAATGACCAATACGTACTCACCTGACACGCCATCGGCAGAGCTGCCCCACCAGCAGATGCCACGACAAATAGTCCAAGCCTTTGGTGCTAATTTGACCACATTCTGGGAATATATTGACGACTCTCCTGACAATTTACCGCACAGGTCCAGAGCAGCCACTGAAATAAAACAAAACGAGGGGGAACGTTGTGAGTTGCTGCCGACACCGCAACTCTACAGTTATACCCGATACTAAGTCAGTAGTCAAAAAATGCGTGCGAGAGAGACAGAAAATCAGTCTGAGCGTGACGTCGGGCGCTGCGTAGCCAATGCAAATTGATTTGTTCCTTTTGGCTACAAAAATTATCTGATCTGATCCAAATTCAGCAACCGGATAGATATAGTCATTCTCTATGATTCTGCGTTTTTAGTTTTCTCAAATCTGCAATATTGTGGATGCAACAGATTTTCGTCCTTTTGTGGGGGCGGAAGGGGGTGGGGCGAAATTTTGAGATATACGTTTTATAGTGAGATCTAACAGGAGTGCGGATACTAAATTTGGTTACTCTAGCCATAATAGTCTCTGAGATTTGTGAATATCCCCAGATTTGCATCCTTTGCGGGGGCGGAAGGGGGTGTGGCGAAATTTTAACACAAAACGGTCAAGGTCCGATATCACAGGAGTGTGGATACCAAATTTGGTTGCTCTAGCTCTTATGGGTTCTGAGATCCTTGAACTCATATTTTGCAATTGGCAAAACCGACCATGAAACCTGTGTGTTAGAGTGAGACAGAGCGAGAAAGAGTGAAATTGTTTTCGTGATTCTGGCTGTAATAATTATACGATCTGGTTCAGATTTTGCACTCTATATAGTCATCTGCTACGATTCTGCGTTTTTAGTTTTCTCGTATCGTCGAAATTGTGGATGCCACAGATTTTCGCCCTTTGTGGGGGCGGAAGTGGGCGGGGCAAAGTTTTGAAATATTTTTGGAGCAGTGACATATCACAGAAGTCTGGATCCAAAACATCGTTGCTCTAGCTCTTATAGTCTTTGAGCACTAGGCGCTGAAGGGGACGGACAGACGGATGGACGGACAGACAGACAGGGCTCAATCGACTCGGCTATTGATGCTGATCAAGAATATATATACTTTATAGGGTCGGAATCGATTCCTTCTGGACGTTACACACATCCACTTTTACCACAAATCTAATATACCCCAATACTGATTTTGAGTATCGGGTATAACAAACACATTGACTTATGCCGAAACTATAAACGGCATACAGCAAAACAATGACCAGCAACAGCAACAACGTTTGACGACAGCTAAAAGCACCAACACTGGCAGAAGCAGAAAATGCTTGCTGCCTACATTGACTCAGGCGGACGAGCATAATACACAGACAAGGCCTAATACCAGAATAAAGCTGGTAAAGGAATGGCTAAATAGCGTGCCCCCGCTACTGGACAATGAGATGCCCTCGCCCCTGCCCCTTACCCCTATAACAAAGGCCAACCTGACAACAAATTCGTTTCGCTCGCCGCTCAAAAGAAGATGCGCGGCGATCGAAACGGATTCAGATAATGACGACTTTACCTGCCTGACACTGGACACGCCCATGTTTAAGAGTCAATTTGCGAAAAGACTGCATCACGAGACCCGGCAGATGGAGTCAGATGTTGGTCAAATATGCTCACCGCCAAATAGTGAGGTTCCGGTTCCACCGAATGAGGCTCAACCACATAGGGAGCCTCAAAGGTTAGAGTCTGAATGTCAACAGATGGAGACGGACAACCATCAGCCGCAACATCAGCCAGACATTACTATAAATATAACGCCCGTCCAACCGTCATTACGTAGCACCAAGGTCCCTACAATCTTCCTGCCCCTGGTGCCTGCAATTGTACCCCTAATCAATAAATTGACCATAAATCCGAACGTGGGGAAATTCACGACGAAATCCATGGCCAACAGTGGACTCAGAGTCCAGTGCGACGACATGGCAACATACAACGCCATACAGAACGCCCTTGCTGAAGATAGCACCCAACTGCATACACACCAGCCGCGAAGCGACAGGGGCTACCGTGTAATAGTGCGGCATTTACACCACACTACGCCAAGCAGCTGGATAACGGAGGAGCTGGAACGACTCGGATTTACTGCCCGGTTTAGCCGAGGATTAAAACACCGTTTTAATGGGAGGCCTCTAAACATATTTGAGGTTGAAATTCAGCCCAAGGCGGATGGCGGCCATGAGGCAATACTTGACATTAAACAACTGGCCAATCAATGCGTCTCGGTAGTGAGACAAGCCAAGCCACGCGACCCAGCTCAGTGCCATCGGTGCCAGGAATTTGGCCACACCAAAAACTATTGCAGACGGCCATTCAAGTGCATGAAATGCGCAGGAGATCACCCCACAACAGCATGCAGGAAACCCAGGCAGGAGGATCCCAAATGCGCCAATTTTAGCGGCAAGCACGTGAGCTGCTACAAGGGATGTGCCGCCTACAAAAAGGCTCGTAGCCATCTAAGGGCAAACCGGCTCATCGGTGAGCAGCAGTATCAACAGCAACGCCAGCAGCCACAGCAGCAAACCGAGCAGCAACGCCCACAACAGAAACACAACAAACACCAGCGTACGCAGCAGCAGCAGCATCAGCAGCAGTCACAGCAGACGCAACGACAGGGCCGCCAACAACAACAACAGCAGCTAGCAACAAACAGCGGCAGCGTCAGGCCGTCGTACAGCCGGGTAGTACGTAGCGGAATTGCCGAGCAGGAGCAGCAGCAGCAGCAGCAACAGCCACGAGCGGACAATCATCAACAGCAGCATCGCCGACCACAGCAACAGCAGCAGCCATATGTCCGTACTGTTGAGCAGCAACAGCCATCACAAAGGAAGCGGCCACAGCAGCAGCAGCATCAGCGGCAGCAGCGCGCAAGAGTTGTACAAGGGGCCGCACCAGCACCAACACCAATAGCAGCAGCAACGCCCAACACCCGCAGGCCCTTGTATAGCCGAGGTGCTCAAGCCAATCCGGCCGAAAACCATTTGGCCAAGTTCCAGCAGAAGTTGAGGGATGAGCAGCAGCAGCACCACCACCAGCAGCAACAAGAACAGCTAAAAACTCTCCCCGCAAATTTCCAGTCCCATGCCCATAAAGAAAATGCAGAATTTCTCTCAAGACTTGAGGACAAAATTGATAGTCTATTTTCTGCAATTGTGTAGCAGTTCACCGAACTCTTTGGAAATGGTCCTGTCTTCCGCCAATGATGCTTTCTATGCTTAGTCCAGTCCCGAATAGCCTGTCAAACCAAAACGTCAATCCAGTACAGACTATTTCCACCCACAGCGTCAGCCAGAACGGCAACTCTTTTAAAATTGCCTTCTGGAACGCCTTCACCCACTCTGCACTGCAGCCAATTTCACAGCCATTCATCCAGAGTGCACCTGTCATCGTCTTCACTGAAAAGGAAAATAAAAAGGGAATTATTTTTGCGCCGATCTACTGTCCGCCTGTATTCAAGTGGGCGCCTGCCCATTTTACTGGATTGATAAGACATTTTGAAGAACTCTGCGTCGAAGAAACAGCATCCGGCTTCCTTGTATGCGGTGACTGGAACGCGAAGCATATGTGGTGGGGAAATGTCCGTGGATGCGCCAGAGGGAAAGCACTGATGGAGGCTGTACACACCAACAACGGCTGCAATTTGCTGGCCACCGGTGGTGCCACACACTATCCCTACGACAAAAAAAAGAGACCATCAGCGATTGACTTTGGAATCTACAAAGGAATCCACGACACTCACCTGAGTATCCGTTCAAGCTCCGATTTGGACTCTGATCACTTGCTGCTCAGGGTGGAGTTGACGATCGGCAGCGGTGGACGTAGACATCCTACGCCCACAGCCAGTAAACATCTGCTCCCAGCACGTGCCAATATCAGCCTGTTTCAAAAGTCGCTGGAACGGTTGATCAATCTCAACACCGAGATTAGAATATCGCAGGACATTGATGACGTCGTTGACTTGTTTTTGGACAATATACGGGTAGCAGCAGCAGCAGCAACAACACAACATCAACAGCAGCATCCAAACTCACATCGAAGATGGCCACAGCAGCGACAGCATCAACATCAGCAGCGGTCACAGCAACAACACCGGCACCATCACCTTAAGCTGGACGAGGCAACTAGCGAGCTGCTCTCCAACAAACAGCAGTGCAAGAGGATCTGGGTGGCGACCCGCACCATCGAAGCCAGACGAAACTACAGGGCGGCGCAAAATCGTCTTAACAAGGGGCTCACAATCCTGAAAAACAAAAACACCAACAAACTGTTCACAGGGATTGACAACAAAGACCGCTATCAAATGCAGAAACTTTGGAAACTGACCAGCACAATCAAAAGACAACCGCAGCCAAACTGGCCACTGAGGCTGCCAACTATGACTGGAGGCAAGGCAAGTGTCTCGTGGACAAAGTCAACAGCCGAGACAGCCGATGCCTTTGCTACTCACCTGGAGGTGAGATTCAGCCCGATACTATCCAATTCAGATGAAGAGCGGGCTGCAATCAACAGAGAGCGTGAGCAGTCAAAACGGCAGAAGCAGCTACAACCGGACCAGGAAATCAGGATTCCCTTCAGGCCAGTCACACTGCTTGAGCTGATGCAGATTGTGGATGCATTGGAGCTGTCCAAATCACCTGGGGGCGACAAAATCAATAACAAACTGATTAAAAATTTGCCAAAAAAAGCGCTATTATATTTAATATTAATATATAACTCCATTTTCAGACTGGGCCACTTTCCAAGTCAGTGGAAACATGCCCAGATTAAAATGATTTTAAAGCCGGGCAAAAACACAGCAGACATGTTTTCCTACCGGCCAATCAGTCTATTATCTGGCCTTTCAAAAATCTTTGAAAAATTGCTGATGGCGAGACTGTTTCAGGTGGAGAATTTTGCCAAGGCTGTACCAAATTACCAATTTGGATTTCGGCGGGAGCATGGCACTGAGCAGCAGCTGGCTCGAGTCACTCAATATATCCTCAAGGCGTATGAAAAAAAACAAGTTTGCTCGGCCATTTTTCTGGACATATCCGAAGCTTTTGACCGAGTATGGCATGAAGGGCTGCTGTACAAGTTGATGAAGCTGCTGCCTTTAAATTTGTACTGCATTCTGGAGAGCTACCTGGCTGAACGCACTTTTTGTGTGAGCTGCGGAGACGAGGAACTGTCAAGAATCGGAAAAATATCAGCTGGAGTCCCACAGGGCAGTGTACTTGGGCCAATACTATACACGATCTATGCCTCGGACATGCCAATGCCTCACCTCATCCCGGACAGCACTGGCTTCCATCCAGAACGGGAATCAATGCTGCTGTCCACGTATGCCGACGACACGGTGATAATGAGCGCATCTGCAATCCCAAATATGGCAGTCAAAAATAACCAAAGATACCTCACTCACTTCTCTATATGGGCCAAGAAGTGGTGCATTAATATAAATGCGAAAAAAACCGGACATGTAATATTCACACTGAGGACAATTAGATCAACGGACTTAAGGTAAACGCCGACTATAAATGGACAGGCTGTGCCACTTGACAAATCACACACATATCTGGGCATAAAATTGGACAAAAAACTCACCCTAAGCTCACACATCACGAGGCTCTGCACAAAACTCCGATCAAGAGCGGCCAAACTGGAGTGGCTTGCTGGCCCAAAAAGCCGGCTGCCAAACGAAACCAAGGCTATAGTCACCAAGCAGCTCATCATGCCCATTTGGCAATATGGTCTTCCGGTTTGGGGTGCACTTACATCCGATTCCCAGCTGCGACGGGTGCAAAGCCTACAAAATAAAATCATTAGACGGGCAATGAAGGCGACAAGGTTCACCAGGAACGATGCCATAAGGCAGACTTACAATCTAGACACAATTGACGAAGTGTTCCATGCGGCAAGTGGGCGCTTCGCCAACTCCTTGGCTTGCCATGTCAATCCGGAGGCTCGGAAACTATTACTGCAGCCGTATGAGCCACAGCGATTGCAGAGGCCACGATATCTGCAACAGCTGCTCCAACACTTCCGCCCGCTACAGCCTCAAAATCAGGATCGGAGCAGCCATCAACAACAACATCCAGATCCGGCCATCTCCGAGGAATCGCTTCCAACGCTGGTCCGTCTCGAAGAGGAGGAGGCCTCAGCGGCCAAACTCCCCGAGAAAGAATAGTGGCTCTTATCTTTGGCCGGCCACTTTCTGTCCAAAGGATAATCCTGCCAGATTACGAGGGGGATCCCGATCCAGCGACGCAGCAGCATACCCAGCAGCAGATGCAGCAGCAGACTCAGGAACAGATGCAGCAGCAGACGCAGCAGCAGACGCAGCAACAGACGCAGCAGCAGACTCAACAACAGATGCAGCAGCAGACGCAGCAGCGGACTCAGCAGCAGACACAGCAAATTCTGGCGAGCAGCAACCTGCAGACGTCACATCATCGTTGCCAGACACGGGCTGCAAGCAGCAGCTCACGCACCCTGGACGACAGCCATCGACGCAATCCGCAAGAGGCACTTCTGGACCACGGACTGGAGCAAGTCCGACGGCGCCTTGAACGGGTGGTCGACGACGACGTCGTCCAAATCATCTCAGATGACGACGACAACGACGTCCAAATCATCAATGATGTCCAATCCATCTCAGATGACGACGACCACAACAACGACGATGATGCCGGCCGGCACATTGCACACACCGCCACAGTCACTCTGCACTCTGTTGCAGCAAGGCGCCGCTCACTGGGACGCCGCAATCCGGCCGCAGCAAGTCCAATGTTCCTGTGGTGGACATTGTCGTTGTACCTGGTAAATGTAAAAATTACATTAAAATTTGCAAAATTATCCCTTCCACAGAGCAATATAAAACGGCAAAAAACTCACCTGAAGCGTGTACAAACACGCTTGCGACACCGGGCGACACCCCTAGTTGCTCCTCTGATCCTTTCTCATGGGCGTCACCACGGCATCCGGCCTCCAGAAGGGCTCCGCGGACGAGAGTTATCACGGCTGCTGGTTGGCTATGAATGCCAATTTGGACACGCTTGCGCTGCACACATGGCGTATCCGAATCCACGCAGGGGTGGTTTTCTTGTACTTCATGGCTGCTGGCAACCATCGCCACACAAATTTGGCCGAAACTCGGGCCACCTGGAGGACCACGGCGATCGCCCCATCCACTCTGCACGGCGCTGTGCATTGTCCACGTCTCCTGCCGCACATTACACACGCGCTCATCCAGCGCCGTACGGTTGCGCTCTGTGCCATCCACACTGCTCCAGACGACGACGTTGATCCAGTACCTGCAAATAGAAATAAAATACAATTAAATTAGATTAAAATGTAAACAATTGTTCAAATATTGTCAATACTTATCTGTTTGTGACCACTTGCTGATTTATGTACGTTAATCCTGTGATTGACACATAAGGGCGGCCAGACCATTAGTTTCATGCTATAATGTTAATGTTAATGTAATGTTAATGTCAATTGCCCGCAAAAATTCAAAAGAACATTATTGTTGTTAGTTAAGCTTAAATGTAAATTGCCGATGTAATGGTAATAAGAAAAGCTAGAAATAAACTCCGTCAGTAGCAAAGCTGGCGGGCGAGTGTGCGCATCGTAGGCGTGCACTTGCATCAAATTACTTCAAAAAAAAAAAAAAAACGAGGGGGAACGTTGTGAGTTGCTGCGGACACCACAACTCTACGGTTATACCCGATACTAAGTCAGTATGGCTCTCCTCCGGCAGACGCCGCTAATATTAATCGACACGACAAAGATTGCGTTCGAGAGAGACAGAAAATCAGTCTGAAAGTGACGTCGGGCGCTGAGTAGCCACTGCAAATTTGTTTCCTTTCGCTATAAAAATGATCTGATCTGATCCAGATTCAGCAATCTGATAGATATGGTCGTTATCTATGATTCTGCGTTTTTAGTTTTCTCAAATCTGCAATATTGTGGATGCAACAGATTTTCGTCCTTTGTGTGGGCGGAAGGGGGTGGGGCGAAATTTTGAGATATAAGTTTTATAGTGAGATCTAACAGAAGTGCGGATACCAAATTTGGTTACTCTAGCTTTAATAGTCTCTGAGATTTGTGAATATCCCCATATTTGCATTCTTTGCGGGGGCGGAAGGGGGTGTGGCGAAATTTTGAAACAAACTCGTCTCGGTCCGATATATTAGGAGTGTGGATACCAAATTTGGTTGCTCTAGCTTTTATAGTCTCTGAGATCTAGGCGCTAATGTTTTACTCTAAGCAAAGCCGCCTATGCTACGTGTGTGTTAGAGAGAGACAGGGCGAGAAAAAATGAAATTGTTTTCTTGATGCTGGCTATAATAATAATACGATCCAATTCAGATTCCGCAGTCTAAAAGATATGGTCATTCTCTACGATTCTGCGTTTTTGGTTTTCTCGTATCTTTAAAATTGTGGATGCCACAGATTTTCGCCCTTTGTGGGGGCGGAAGTGGGCGGGGCAAAGTTTTGAAATATTTTTGTAGCAGTGACATATCACAGAAGTCTGGATCCAAAACATCGTTGCTCTAGCTCTTATAGTCTTTGAGCATTAGGCGCTGAAGGGGACGGACAGACGGACAGACGGACGGACGGACAGACGGACAGACAGACATGGCGCAATCGACTCGGCTATTGATGCTGATCAAGAATATATATACTTTATGGGGTCGGAAACGATTCCTTCTGGACGTTACACACATACACTTTTACCACAAATCTAATATACCCCAATACTCATTTTGAGTATCGGGTATAATAAACCTGCAAATAAAATAAAATTTAAAATCAGTCAATACAATTCAAAACACTTACCAAATCTGCCGCAAACCTGAAATTAAAACAACTACAGTCCTCAAAAAAAGACAACAAATATAAAAACATAAATTACACAAAATTACATACAAATTATTACAAAGCTGAAGACAAAACCTGCCAATTAAATAAATAAAACACATATTGGTGTACGAAATTAACTGTATATACATAATAAATTTACATATGTATGTCAGCAACTAAGCAAGCAGCCAGAAGACATCCCAACGCAACATCCAGTGAATCAACTTGAAAATAAAATAATTATATTCATTAAAAGTCAACAAATATAAAAACATAAATTACTTAACTTGATTGCCGACACTCCATTAACAAAATATAAACCTGCAAAAAAAATAAAATTAAACTCAGCCAAAATACAATTCAAAACACTTACCAAATCTGCCGCAAACCTGAAAATAAAACAAAATTTAAAAACTATCAAAAGTCAACAAATACACAACTCAAACTACTTACCAAATTTTCCGCAAATCAAAAGTCAAAACCTGAAAATAAAACAAAAAACAAAAAGTTTTTATATCTTTTACAGATAGCAAGCAAATGCATCATCGCTTTCACGAAACTTACATCCTCCAGACCCATACGAATCCCGGGTGGCCGGACCAGCAGCCACTCGGTTGATCGAGCCAATCCACAGGCAACGCATCCTCGGTGGCCGGACCAGCAGCCACTCGGCCGAGCGGGCTAACCTGAGCTTAATCTTAAAATAAAATTAAAATAAAGCAAAAAAAAAAAAAGCAATTAATTGTAATAAATACCACATTGTTATCGATATTTATGTAATCTTATGTTGCCAAAACTTGTAATGTTGTCAGATATAATGTTAAATGTTGCTAGATGTAATAAGAACATTAAATAAAGTTTGCCTTAGGGTCACATTGGAAAGTGTGCCTTAAGCCAATTTAAACATCAAAAAAATCAAAAATCAAAAAACATCAAAAAAAAAAAAATTAAAAAGCAATAAATTAATAAAATAAAACATAAAAAAATACTACAATCAAGGGCCACTAAAGTAATTAAATAAAAGCAATTAAAAACAAACAAAGAGGTGTTGTGCAAAAATAACAAAATTTTTCTCTGGAGAACCACATGGATAAGAAAATGGCGGACCATGGACAGATGGAAGAGACAAACATGAAGCCCAGCCCCGATTCGGACAAACCAACTGTTGCGCATAGGAAACCAACAGGTGGGTGCATCTCACTCTCGTCCAACTCGGATCTCGAGGGGTGCTCCCCTCCGAGAGCCAGGTCGAGAGCCACTTTTCCACTTTCCATAACTGTTCCCACGCAGCGTCAGGGCCAGCAACATGTTGAGCCAACGTCAGACCCGCTACATATAAATGTAGCTGAAACAAACATTCCTAAACATGTTGCTGAAGACGAAGTAGAGATGACATCAGACCTGCTACATGTAAATGTAGAGAACAAAAAAAAACGGGATGCTGAAAATGAAACAAATAAAGAAAATTATATATCACAAGCCAGTAATAAAAATAAATCGACCACAAATAAAATTAAAGCCAAAAAAAATTTATTTCAACCACTAATTCAGGCATCTCCCCCAGCAATGACCATGAGTAGATCTTCACCCCTGACGGAGCTAGAAAATAGCAGTGACTTGGTAAAAAATTGGCTCAGGGATATGCCAATGACTAGGACCCTCAACACGGCAGTCATCCCTGCCCCCGTTATTACCCCCGGTAAAAGATTGAAGAGGGACATGGACAGCACTGACAAGGATAAATCCCCCATTGGCACACCGAGAATGGACCTTGATCTTGACCTTAACACCCCAAAATTCCAAAGCATCGCCGCCAAAAAGCTTGCCTCCGAGTTCAAGAAGGTAAAAAAGCACAACTCCACTGAGGCAAACAGGCTATCAACGTCACCTCCCAAGAAGAAAGGTAATGACACTGGGGTGTCACACGTCGTCCCTGTGCCAAACGAAAATGCTCAGCCTTGTCCACTCCCCACAATGAGTAGGCATAGCAAAGATCTCAATGACAGCGAAAGTAACCATATCGAACAGCCTGAGCTCCTTCCATGGCAGGTAGTGCCATCGAGCAAGAGAGTGCCTTCTATTCACATAGCTGGTGTCAAAGCTATAGTTCCCCTACTAGAACAACTAAATTATACAGCGGGTGTGGACAGCTTCAAAACGAAAAGCACCCCAGGGAACGGTATCAGAATCCAATGCGTTGATATGAACGCCCATAGGAAAATAACACAACTCCTCCACGACCAAAAGTTGCTAATGCATACGCACCAGCCAAACGGTCAGCGTGGTGCACGCTATATTCTGAGACACCTGCACTACTCGACGACGAATGAGTGGATTTCTGCTGAATTAAAAAAAAGGGCCTTCGTCGTCAGATTCTGCGCCAATATGAAGCATGTAGTTACAGGAAGGCCAATAAACATGTTCGAGTTAGAGATTGAGCAGAAAAGGGATGGCTCGCATGACGAAATTCTAAAGATAAATGTATTAGGAGGCCAGTCAGTGGCATTTGAAAAAAAGCTGCCACCCAGGAATCCCCTGCAATGCCACAGGTGCCAGGCCTATGGTCACACCAGAAACTATTGCCGGAACGAGCCCAAATGCATGAAGTGTGCCAGAGGCCACCTCTCAACCGAATGCACGAAGCCCAGACACACCCCAGCCAAGTGCGCAAACTGCGACGGGGAACATGTCAGCTGCTTTAAGGGCTGTCCAGCCTTTAAAGCGGCCAGAAGCAGGCTCAAGGTGAACAAACTGATCAACGATGATAGACTCACAAAGCAAGCTTTAGGGAGGCCCAGCGTATGGGAGCAGACATCCAAACGTCCTCAAACATTCCGAGTGGTCCCCTTTCCAGCAGGTAGCCATCGCAGGGATGTGAGTGGCTGCGACGAGGGCCGGACACCGAGCGGACACCGCAACTCTACAGTTATACCCGATACTAAGTCAGTATGGCTCTCCTCCGGCAGACGCCGCTAATAAAAAACGACACGACAAAGTGTGCGTGCGAGAGAGACAGAAAATCAGTCTGAGCGTGACGTCACGCGCTGCGTAGCCACTGCAAATTGATTTGTTTCCTTTGGCTACAAAATGATCTGATCTGATCCAGATTCAGCAATCTGATAGATATGGTCGTTATCTATGATTCTACGTTTTTAGTTTTCTCAAAACTGCAATATTGTGGATGCAACAGATTTTCGTCCTTTGTGTGGGCGGAAAGGGGTGGGGCGAAATTTTGAGATATAAGTTTTATAGTGAGATCTAACAGAAGTGCGGATACCAAATTTGGTTACTCTAGCTTTAATAGTCTCTGAGATTTGTGAATATCCCCATATTTGCATTCTTTGCGGGGGCGGAAGGGGGTGTGGCGAAATTTTGAAACAAACTCGTCTCGGTCCGATATATTAGGAGTGTGGATACCAAATTTGGTTGCTCTAGCTTTTATAGTCTCTGAGATCTAGGCGCTAATGTTTTACTCTAAGCAAAGCCGCCTATGCTACGTGTGTGTTAGAGAGAGACAGGGCGAGAAAAAATGAAATTGTTTTCTTGATGCTGGCTATAATAATAATACGATCCAATTCAGATTCCGCAGTCTAAAAGATATGGTCATTCTCTACGATTCTGCGTTTTTGGTTTTCTCGTATCTTTAAAATTGTGGATGCCACAGATTTTCGCCCTTTGTGGGGGCGGAAGTGGGCGGGGCAAAGTTTTGAAATATTTTTGCAGCAGTGACATATCACAGAAGTTTGGATCCAAAACATCGTTGCTCTGGCTCCTATAGTCTTTGAGCATTAGGCGCTGAAGGGGACGGACAGACGGACGGACGGACAGACGGACAGACAGACATGGCTCAATCGACTCGGCTATTGATGCTGATCAAGAATATATATACTTTATGGGGTCGAGAACGATTCCTTCTGGACGTTACACACATCCACTTTGACCACAAATCTAATATACCCCAATACTCATTTTGAGTATCGGGTATAATTAAAGTCAAAAAAATTTATTTCAACCACCAATTCAGGCATCTCCCCCAACAATGACCATGAGTAGATCTTCACCCCTGACGGAGCTAGAAAATAGCAGTGACTTGGTAAAAAATTGGCTCAGGGATATGCCAATGACTAGGACCCTCAACACGGCAGTCATCCCTGCCCCCGTTATTACCCCCGGTAAAAGATTGAAGAGGGACATGGACAGCACTGACAAGGATAAATCCCCCATTGGCACACCGAGAATGGACCTTGATCTTGACCTTAACACCCCAAAATTCCAAAGCATCGCCGCCAAAAAGCTTGCCTCCGAGTTCAAGAAGGTAAAAAGCACAACTCCACTGAGGCAAACAGGCTATCAACGTCACCTCCCAAGAAGAAAGGTAATGACACTGGGGTGTCACACGTCGTCCCTGTGCCAAACGAAAATGCTCAGCCTTGTCCACTCCCCACAATGAGTAGGCATAGCAAAGATCTCAATGACAGCGAAAGTAACCATATCGAACAGCCTGAGCTCCTTCCATGGCAGGTAGTGCCATCGAGCAAGAGAGTGCCTTCTATTCACATAGCTGGTGTCAAAGCTATAGTTCCCCTACTAGAACAACTAAATTATACAGCGGGTGTGGACAGCTTCAAAACGAAAAGCACCCCAGGGAACGGTATCAGAATCCAATGCGTTGATATGAACGCCCATAGGAAAATAACACAACTCCTCCACGACCAAAAGTTGCTAATGCATACGCACCAGCCAAACGGTCAGCGTGGTGCACGCTATATTCTGAGACACCTGCACTACTCGACGACGAATGAGTGGATTTCTGCTGAATTAAAAAAAAGGGCCTTCGTCGTCAGATTCTGCGCCAATATGAAGCATGTAGTTACAGGAAGGCCAATAAACATGTTCGAGTTAGAGATTGAGCAGAAAAGGGATGGCTCGCATGACGAAATTCTAAAGATAAATGTATTAGGAGGCCAGTCAGTGGCATTTGAAAAAAAGCTGCCACCCAGGAATCCCCTGCAATGCCACAGGTGCCAGGCCTATGGTCACACCAGAAACTATTGCCGGAACGAGCCCAAATGCATGAAGTGTGCCAGAGGCCACCTCTCAACCGAATGCACGAAGCCCAGACACACCCCAGCCAAGTGCGCAAACTGCGACGGGGAACATGTCAGCTGCTTTAAGGGCTGTCCAGCCTTTAAAGCGGCCAGAAGCAGGCTCAAGGTGAACAAACTGATCAACGATGATAGACTCACAAAGCAAGCTTTAGGGAGGCCCAGCGTATGGGAGCAGACATCCAAACGTCCTCAAACATTCCGAGTGGTCCCCTTTCCAGCAGGTAGCCATCGCAGGGATGTGAGTGGCTGCGACGAGGGCCGGACACCGAGCGGACACCGCAACTCTACAGTTATACCCGATACTAAGTCAGTATGGCTCTCCTCCGGCAGACGCCGCTAATAAAAAACGACACGACAAAGTGTGCGTGCGAGAGAGACAGAAAATCAGTCTGAGCGTGACGTCACGCGCTGCGTAGCCACTGCAAATTGATTTGTTTCCTTTGGCTACAAAATGATCTGATCTGATCCAGATTCAGCAATCTGATAGATATGGTCGTTATCTATGATTCTACGTTTTTAGTTTTCTCAAAACTGCAATATTGTGGATGCAACAGATTTTCGTCCTTTGTGTGGGCGGAAAGGGGTGGGGCGAAATTTTGAGATATAAGTTTTATAGTGAGATCTAACAGAAGTGCGGATACCAAATTTGGTTACTCTAGCTTTAATAGTCTCTGAGATTTGTGAATATCCCCATATTTGCATTCTTTGCGGGGGCGGAAGGGGGTGTGGCGAAATTTTGAAACAAACTCGTCTCGGTCCGATATATTAGGAGTGTGGATACCAAATTTGGTTGCTCTAGCTTTTATAGTCTCTGAGATCTAGGCGCTAATGTTTTACTCTAAGCAAAGCCGCCTATGCTACGTGTGTGTTAGAGAGAGACAGGGCGAGAAAAAATGAAATTGTTTTCTTGATGCTGGCTATAATAATAATACGATCCAATTCAGATTCCGCAGTCTAAAAGATATGGTCATTCTCTACGATTCTGCGTTTTTGGTTTTCTCGTATCTTTAAAATTGTGGATGCCACAGATTTTCGCCCTTTGTGGGGGCGGAAGTGGGCGGGGCAAAGTTTTGAAATATTTTTGCAGCAGTGACATATCACAGAAGTTTGGATCCAAAACATCGTTGCTCTGGCTCCTATAGTCTTTGAGCATTAGGCGCTGAAGGGGACGGACAGACGGACGGACGGACAGACGGACAGACAGACATGGCTCAATCGACTCGGCTATTGATGCTGATCAAGAATATATATACTTTATGGGGTCGAGAACGATTCCTTCTGGACGTTACACACATCCACTTTGACCACAAATCTAATATACCCCAATACTCATTTTGAGTATCGGGTATAACGAGGGGGAACGTTGTGAGTTGCTGCGGACACCGCAACTCTACGGTTATAGGCGTCTCGGTCCGATATATTAGGAGTGTGGATACCAAATTTGGTTGCTCTAGCTTTTATAGTCTCTGAGATCTGGCGCTAATGTTTTACTCTAAGCAAAGCCGCCTATGCTACGTGTGTGTTAGACAGAGACAGGGCGAGAAAAAATGAAATTGTTTTCTTGATGCTGGCTATAATAATAATACGATCCAATTCAGATTCCGCAGTCTAAAAGATATGGTCATTCTCTACGATTCTGCGTTTTTGGTTTTCTCGTATCTTTAAAATTGTGGATGCCACAGATTTTCGCCCTTTGTGGGAGCGGAAGTGGGCGGGGCAAAGTTTTGAAATATTTTTGTAGCAGTGACATATCACAGAAGTCTGGATCCAAAACATCGTTGCTCTAGCTCTTATAGTCTTTGAGCATTAGGCGCTGAAGGGGACGGACAGACGGACGGACGGACAGACGGACAGACAGACATGGCTCAATCGACTCGGCTATTGATGCTGATCAAGAATATATATACTTTATGGGGTCGGAAACGATTCCTTCTGGACGTTACACACATACACTTTTACCACAAATCTAATATACCCCAATACTCATTTTGAGTATCGGGTATAAAAAGGATAAAGTAGGGAAAGGACGGAGAGCTCCTATAGCCGTGGACATGAATCCCAACCCAGCCGCCAGCCATCTGGAGAAATTCCAGAATAGACTGCGAGAGGAGCAGATTGCACTCTCACAGTCCTCTAAAACAATGGCAGTGGGTCCGGCCGAACCTGAAAGCAAGCGATTTGAAGAAAGGCTGAACAAGATCGAAGCCAGCATAAGAGACATCCTGGCTGCCATCAGTCAACTAGGCAGTCTAGTGCAGAGCCTTCCCTCCAACGGCAAGTCCGTGCCTCTCAGGGCAGACAGAGATAACAGCAGCCAAATGGAAGAAGACAACTAAAATGACTCATTTAATATCACAGACAACATTGACATCCAGCCAATACAAATTTTATTCATGCACACAAACAACAGCAGCAACAACAACAATTCCAATACGTTAAGGTTAGCCACTTGGAATGCCTATGGAATAAAAAATAAAATGATTAAATCAGAAACTCATATGACAAATGTGAACATACATGGTCATCGAAACAAGGGTCAAACAGGATGCATGGAATCACCCAACTTTGCTCGACAAATCCTAAGCTGGTCCTTGATTATTGACACCTTACCACCTGAAATGTAAATAAATAAAGTTAAAATCATCACAAAAAATCATTAAAAGCCAATAAATATAACAACAAAAACTATTTACCAAATTTATCATGAATCTGAAAATAGAAAAACCTGAAAACAAAACAAAATATAAAATAACTATTTACATAACAAATTAATTTTAATAAATACTCAAACAATTTGTAGACATCAGGAGCAACAGCCTTTCCAAGAGACACGCTTGAAATAACATTGGCATTGGAATAAAGCTGCATCAAAATGTGGCGAAGGCCCCTCACGTCATACAAGGAATCACCCAACTTTGCTCGACAAATTCTAAGCTGGTCCTTGATTACTGACACCTTAACACCTGAAATGTAAATAAATAAAGTTAAAATCATCACAAAAAATCATTAAAAGCCAATAAACTACCCACCAAATCTATCATGTATTGGCGTACAAAATAACTATTTACATAACAATCAATGTCAGTATATACGCAAACAAGTTGTAGACATCAAGCGCAACAGCCAGTGAAAATAAAACAAACATCAGTCATCAAAAGCCAACAAATATAACAATAAACTACTTACTGACACCTTACCATCAAACCAGCAAAAAATAAAACTTCAGATAAAATAAAATTTCAATTGGCGTAAAAACAATTGAAATCAATTTTTCTTTTCCACACCAATTTTCTTTAAACCTGAAAATAAAACACTATACTCATTAAAAGTCAACAAATATAACAACATAAATTACCTAACTTGACTTCTGACACTCTATTACCAAAGGTTAGATTAGGTTAAGGCGGTAGCCGGGAGGGTGGGGTGGGTTGGGGGGGGGGGGGGGGGGATAAGAGCCTCCCGCCCCCAAGCTCACTTGGACCTATAAACAGGTCCGTTGTGTTGCCGCATGGGCATGTGCCCCTTCGCGTTGCCCGAACCGTGAGAGCATACTACTGCAGGTTAAGGGCAGTCCCATCCGTGGGCTTGGATGTATTTGGACAAGGTCCCTGGTTTGATTACGGATAGGTCCGAAATGTCCGTGAGGAAAGCGGCCCGAGAATACGAAGACGACGATTTCCAAGGGCTGGGCAGTGGCAGAAGAAGTGGGGGACCGATTCCTCCTCCTCCTCGTCGCGACAACTCCTGCAGAAGTCGTTATGAGGGATTGACAGTCTAGAGGCGTGAGTGCCGATCTGCCAGTGTCCCGTAATGGCTCTAGTAACTGCAGAGCACTGTGCTCTGCTGAGTTTATACAGCTCTGCTGAGCGCTTCTTCGATCGATATGGCCATATCAATCTTGAGATTTTACAGGAAACGGTTTGCTGCCATCTCCTATTGGCATTTTGCTCGAACAATTCGTGCGTTAGGAGCCTGCACGTAGCCAAGGGCATCGCTACTTGCTCCCTCTCCGATAGGAGAGGAATCGTAGTACCCTGCCTGGCTAGCTCGTCGGCGGCGTCATTCCCCTCGATGTCCCTGTGGCCGGGGACCCATATAAGGAAGAGATCTAACTGCTCTGCGGTCTCGTGCAGAGACCTGCGGCAGTTATTTACAGTCGCTGAGTTCGACGATATTGAGCCTAGAGCTTTGATAGCTGCTTGGCTGTCCGAGAAGACGCACACTAAGTGCGTATCTAGGAGTAGTTTGGAGACGATCGAAATGGCCTCCTTGATGGCTTCAACCTCCGCTTGGAACACACTACAGTGATCCGGGAGCCTGAAGCAATGACTGATGTTCAGCTCGCTGCAGTAGACTCCGCCTCCTAGCGGCCGTCTAGCTTTGAGCCATCAGTGTAGAAGTGGACCGCATTTGCAGGCCCTGGTTCGCCCATCTCCCAGTCCTCCCTAGATGGGATTGATACCTGGAAGGGCGTCGAGAGGTGATCACTGGGGATACAGTAATCTGTCCTCTCTGGTAATTGCGGGAGTCGCATCAGGATTCCCGAGTGCCCAACCGCGGATGCTTTCCACAGTCTGGCTTCTCTCATTCGGAGGGCGGAAAGTGTTGCCACCTTCTTTCCCATGAGATCAACCGGGAGGAGGTCCAGCACAGTATCCAGGGCTTCCCCTGGAGTAGTGCGTAGCCCGCCAGTTATGCATAGCTCTGCCATGCGTTGAACTCTGCTGAGTTTGTTGAGGCCTGTCCTTTTGTCCAAGGCTGGCCACCATACCACCACTCCATAGAGCATGATTGGTCGTATGATGGCGGTGTAGAGCCACCGAACTATATATGGGGTCATTCCCCATTTTAGTCCGATGGCTTTCCTGCAAGTATAGAGGGCCACTGTGGCCTTCTTTACTCTATCCTCTATGCTCAATTTCCAATCGAGCTTTCTATCGAGGATTAGGCCAAGATACTTGGCGTTGTTGCTGAAGACTAGCGTTTCCCCACATAGTCTTGGGGGAATCAGTGCCGGAACTTTGTACTTCCTAGTGAAAAGCACCAGTTCCGTTTTAGACGGGTTGACGCCTAACCCGCATTTGTCTGCCCATTTCGACATTTTCGTGAGAGTACTTGTCATGCACTCACACAACGTCTGCGGAAATTTTCCGGAGAATGCTATGGCAACGTCGTCCGCGTACGCCACCACGCGGCAGCCACCCCCCTCTATCTCCCGCAGCAGTGTGTTCACTGCCACGTTCCATAGGGGGGGCGAGAGGACTCCGCCCTGCGGTGTGCCTCTGCTGACAAATCTGGTACACGTTAACGTCCCCAGTGATGCCTCAACCGTCCTGCATTGTAGCATCTGATCGATCAAGCTCACCGTCCTGGAGTCAACGCCCAGATCCGTCAGTGCGCCCGTGATGGCGGTCGGAAGGATGTTGTTACAGGCGCCTTCTATGTCGAGGAAGGCTACTAGGGTGTACTCCTTAAAATTAAGGGACGCTTCGATGATCGATGTGATCGAGTGTAGGGCCGTTTCGGTGGATCTTCCCTTCCGATAGGCATGCTGGGAGTCTGAGATCAGACTGGACGGAATGCACGCCGTTAGATGCAGCCCCAGGAGCCGCTCCATCGCCTTTAGAAGAAAAGACGATAGACTTATGGGTCTGAAATCTTTTGGGGCAGTGTGCGAGGGCTTGCCTGCCTTGGGTATGAATACGACTTTGGTCTGAAGCCAGGTGTCAGGAATGCACCCGTGGGAGAAGATTCCCTCGTAAATTATTTTGAGCCAGTTAATGGCTTTGTGTCCCGCGTGAATCAGTTGGGCAGGGAAAATGCCGTCTGCCCCGCGGACTTGTAGGGTTTAAAACTTCTGATCGCCCAGGAAATGTTCTCCTGGCTTAGCAGTCTCAGGATGGCATTTGAGGCGACGGAAGGAGGCGCGAGGTAGTTGGGTCTGTTTTCATCGCAGCCAGGGAAGTGGGTATTTAGGAGAAGATTTAGCGACTCCTCGCTGGACGTAGTCCACGACTGGTCGGTGTTCTTCAAGTAGCCCAGGGTGGGTGTTGTCTTCGAGAGAACTCTGCGCAAGCGTGAGGCTTCTGAGTTACTCTCGATTTCGCTGCAGAACTTACGCCAGGAGGCGCGTTTGGCTTTTCTAAGTTCTTTGTTGTAGGTTGACAGACTGGCTTTGTACTCGGCCCAGTTTTGCTCAACGTTTTCAGCCTTAGCTTTATTGAAGAGTCTCCGGGAGGCTTTCCGGAGTTCACCCAGTTTCGGATTCCACCATTCAGGTTTCTTCCGGCCTCTGTTCTTGCCAGAGGGGCATGCTTTGTCGAGCGCCTTATTGCAGGCGTCGGTAAAGATCTTAAGAAGACGAGTCGTGGCCTCCGTGGAGAACTCCTCCTCAGATGGGGGCTCAGGGAGAACACGACAGAGGTAGTCAGAATACCGAGTCCAGTTTGTCCGCCTGATGTTCCGGAAACGGACTGGCTTCGGCACTGAGAAGGAGAAGACAGTTTCCACGTACCTGTGGTCCGAGAAGGAGTGCTCTTCCAGGACCCTCCAGGATACAATGTTACGCTGTATCTCATGAGAGGCAAGCGTGAGGTCCAGGACCTCCTTGCGGTTTTTAATGATAAAGGTGGGATCACTACCCCGGTTTAATAAGACCATCTGTGTGGTCAGTAAGTAACTGAAAAGGTACTCACCCCTTTCGTTTGTGTCAGTGCTTCCCCACTGACAGTGATGTGCATTGGCATCACACCCCACAATTAGGCCGATGTCCTTGGCCGAGCAGTCTGCGATTAGAGCCCGGAGAGGCGCGTGTGGAGGGGGCTCTGGTTGTTCGTGCCCCATGTATGCGGAGCAGATCCTCAGTGAGCGCTCCTGGCCTTCGAGGCTCACTGCGGTGTGGTCTTCATTGCTGAAATTTGGGAGCAAAAATAAGTGCAACTCTCTTTTTGTAAGAATGCAGGTACGAGTTTTACCTGCGGTTTCAGCTACATATAGCTTGTAGTCAGAAGTCCTCAGACCGGAGACCCTGTTTCCGAGGATCCAGGGCTCCTGAATGAGTACTATGTCGGCTCCACCCTTGGCCAGATGGAGCAGTAGAGCAGCGCATGCTGCCTTACAATGGTGGAGGTTTATCTGCAGGAGCGTCAACGACATTCCTGAGGCTCGCCTCCACCATTGTTACTTCTGGATCGCTGTCAGGGGACTCCGGCTCCTCCCCGACAACGATATGGCTGAGACCTCTGGCTAGGTCGCTCTCGTCGAACGCGTAGTCGTCCAGGATGTCGTCCGACATCATGGACGCCGCATCCGACGCCGGGTTATCTTCCTCGCACGAGGCCCCCTCTTTCGGGATCTCCGGCAGCTCCGGGTCTGGCTCGACCGTCGCTTGCCTGCCCTTGCGATCGGACTTGTACGTGGATATGGTGACCTTCTTATAGCCATAATCCACTACACCGTCCGACTTTGCGAGGAGATCTATTGATTCCTCATTTAGGACGAGGATAATCTGGCGCCTCTGCCCTTGGATATCCTCCACCTTTGCCACCTTCCAATTGGCTGTAGGAAGGTGGGGGTTGCAGACCTGCAGTAACCTGAGGATCTTCTCAGGCTCTGCAGGCTTAGCCGAGACCCACGCTCTGGCTCTCGGGCGACTAGGGACATCTTCCCACTTCACGGCCTCCAGTTTCGCCCCTGGATAGACCTCTTTTAGGGCCGCCACCGCCTTCATGTAGAGGGCCGCAGAGCGAGCGTCTTGGCAGGCGATGGCTTTCACCTTGCCTTGATGCCACCCTGCGTCCTCACACTTTGGCGGTGGTCCGCCGTTCTCCTCCAGTTCCAGTAGGAACCGGTCCTGGAGCTCGTTCACCGATCAGGGTCTTGCCCCTCGCCACCTCAGCGAACGACCGGTTCGTGAGGTGGGTCTTCACCCGCTTGGGTTGCTGGGCTTGACCTGGCTGATTTGCGGGGTCCTCCGCTGAGCGTTGCCGCTTGTTGGGGGCCTTGGCTGGCTGGAACAGAGGAAGGATTGAGCAGGCCCACAGCCTCTGCTCCTTTCCTTCGGCTGACGCCTTGAAATTCGGGTCTTCGTTGGACAGGATGAAGGCCGCTCGTCTCCTGTCCTGGTACGACGGCTTTCCTCCCCGTGGTGCAGAGACGCTGCCCGCCGGGGGTCCCAAGGGTTCTTCGGTCCCGGTGCGCTTACCAGCCGCGATTTCGCTCTGCTTGGCAGCCACCCCGGTATCCGCTTCGCCCTTGGAGCCACCCGACTTGGAAGGACCCGATTGGCTTTTCGGGCCCCCCCTCGCTGGTGCAGAGGGATTGGCTTGTCCCTCCGGTACTTTAAGAGGAGTACCGAGCTCCTTTGCGGCTTTGTTTGTTTTTATATGTTTATTATTATTTGGCATAGTTATTCCCACGAGTAGGCGGGAAGGGGATGGTCACCCGAGGCATAGCCCGCTTGCCCCGGGAAGCCTGATTTAAACTGGAGGTCGGCAGGTATCCAGAGTCCGCATATTAGCGACCGGGCACCCCCCCGGCCATGCATCCCTCGGCATATAACAGTGTCACCTTGGATTGGGGTAATTTCACTGAGAGTTTTCTTCTCTCCGCCCGACTACCATTCGCCAGCATCCTAGACATGACCGTGCTAGGACCTGTTTCCAGCCGCCCTCACGGGGAGAGTATAGTCACACTTCCACCGGTGTGCACAGTTACGGCGGGTGACGGTTCGCTCCCTCTGTGTCCTAGGGGGGGTGTGAGACGCAGATCGCACCGGGTATTACTAACCGGAGCGGCTGCGCCTCAGTTCCGAGTTCACAGTTGTGCAAGCCGACCCGTCATCCGTTTGTCCCCCTGTAGCACCCGATGGCTGACGGCCTCTATTACCAAACCTGCAAATAAAATAAAATTAAATTCAGCCAAAATACAATTTAAAACACTTACCAAATCTGCCGCAAACCTAAAAATAAAACAACTAAAGTCCTAAAAAAAAAAAAGAGCCAACAAATATAACAACATAAACTACACAAAATTACATACAAATTATTACAAAGCTGAAGACAAAACCTGCCAATTAAATAAATAAAACACATATGTATGTCAGCAACTAAACAAGCAGCCAGAAGACATCCCAACGCAACATCCAGTGAATCAACTTGAAAATAATATAATTATATTCATTAAAAGCCAACAAATATAAAAACAAAAATTACTTAACTTGAATGCCGACAATTTACCACCAAACCTACAAAATATAAACCTGCAAATAAAATAAAATTAAATTCAGCCAAAATACAATTCAAAACACTTACCAAATCTGCAGCAAACCTGAAAATAAAAAAAAAAATTAAAATGCCAGCAACTAAGCAAGCAACCAGAAGACAGAACCAAAGAAACATCCAGTGAATCAACTTGAAAATAAAATAATTATATTCATTAAAAGCCAACAAATATAAAAACAAAAATTACTTAACTTGAATGCCGACATCTTACCACCAAACCTATAAAATATAAACCTGCAAATAAAATAAAATTTAAAATCAGTCAATACAATTCAAAACACTTACCAAATCTGCCGCAAACCTGAAAATAAAACAACTACAGTCCTCAAAAAAAAGACAACAAATATAAAAACATAAATTACACAAAATTACATACAAATTATTACAAAGCTGAAGACAAAACCTGCCAATTAAATAAATAAAACACATATTGGTGTACGATATTAACTGTATATACATAATAAATTTACATATGTATGTCAGCAACTAAGCAAGCAGCCAGAAGACATCCCAACGCAACATCCAGTGAATCAACTTGAAAATAAAATAATTATATTCATTAAAAGTCAACAAATATAAAAACATAAATTACTTAACTTGATTGCCGACACTCCATTAACAAAATATAAACCTGCAAAAAAAATAAAATTAAACTCAGCCAAAATACAATTCAAAACACTTACCAAATCTGCCGCAAACCTGAAAATAAAACAAAATTTAAAAACTATTAAAAGTCAACAAATACACAACTCAAACTACTTACCAAATTTTCCGCAAATCAAAAGTCAAAACCTGAAAATAAAACAAAAAACAAAAAGTTTTTATATATTTTACAGATAGCAAGCAAATGCATCATCGCTTTCACGAAACTTACATCCTCCAGACCCATACGAATCCCGGGTGGCCGGACCAGCAGCCACTCGGTTGATCGAGCCAATCCACAGGCAACGCATCTTCGGTGGCCGGACCAGCAGCCACTCGGCCGAGCGGGTTAACCTGAGCTTAATCTTAAAATAAAATTAAAATAAAGCAAAAAAAAAAAGCAATTAATTGTAATAAATACCACATTGTTATCGATATGTATGTAATCTTATGTTGCCAAAACTTGTAATGTTGTCAGTTTGCCTTAGGGTCACATTGGAAAGTGTGCCTTAAGCCAATTTAAACATCAAAAAAAAAAAACGGGATGCTGAAAATGAAACAAATAAAGAAAATTATATATCACAAGCCAGTAATAAAAACAAAATCGACCACAAATAAAATTAAAGCCAAAAAAATTTATTTCAACCACTAATTCAGGCATCTCCCCCAACAATGACCATGAGTAGATCTTCACCCCTGACTGAGCTAGAAAATAGCAATGACTTGGTCAAAAATTGGCTCAGGGATATGCCAATGACTAGGACCCTCAACACGGCAGTCATCCCTGCCCCCGTTATTAACCCCGGTAAAAGATTGAATAGGGACATGGACAGCACTGACGAGGACAAATCCCCCATTGGCACACCGAGAATGGACCTTGATCTTGACCTTAACACCCCAAAATTCCAAAGCATCGCCGCCAAAAAGCTTGCCTCCGAGTTCAAGAAGGTAAAAAAGCACAACTCCACTGAGGCAAACAGGCTATCAACGTCACCTCCCAAGAAGAAAGGTAATGACACTGGGGTGTCACACGTCGTCCCTGTGCCAAACGAAAATGCTCAGCCTTGTCCACTCCGCACAATGAGTAGGCATAGCAAAGATCTCAATGACAGCGAAAGTAACCATATCGAACAGCCTGAGCTCCTTCCATGGCAGGTAGTGCCATCGAGCAAGAGAGTGCCTTCTATTCACATAGCTGGTGTCAAAGCTATAGTTCCCCTACTAGAACAACTAAATTATACAGCGGGTGTGGACAGCTTCAAAACGAAAAGCAACCCAGGGAAAATAACACAACTCCTCCACGACCAAAAGTTGCTAATGCATACGCACCAGCCAAACGGTCAGCGTGGTGCACGCTATATTCTGAGACACCTGCACTACTCGACGACGAATGAGTGGATTTCTGCTGAATTAAAAAAAAGGGCCTTCGTCGTCAGATTCTGCGCCAATATGAAGCATGTAGTTACAGGAAGGCCAATAAACATGTTCGAGTTAGAGATATCGCTCCTCAAACATTCCGAGTGGCCCCCTTTCCAGCAGGTAGCCATCGCAGGGATGTGAGTGGCTGTGACGAGGGCCGAAGTGGACCAGTGAGGGGCTTCACAAACCCTTTCTCTGGCAGAAATGTCCAACCCAAGCCCAGCCACCATAGTACCGAAATCAAGAGAAGGCTTACCAAGATTAAGAACAGAGAAAAGAGAAAACAAACAACCAGCCAAAAAAGGATAAAGTAGGGAAAGGACGGAGAGCTCCTATAGCCGTGGACATGAATCCCAACCCAGCCGCCAACCATCTGGAGAAATTCCAGAATAGACTGCGAGAGGAGCAGATTGCACTCTCACAGTCCTCTAAAACAATGGCAGTGGGTCCGGCCGAACCTGAAAGCAAGCGATTTGAAGAAAGGCTGAACAAGATCGAAGCCAGCATAAGAGACATCCTGGCTGCCATCAGTCAACTAGGCAGTCTAATGCCGAGCCTTCCCTCCAACGGCAAGTCCGTGCCTCTCAGGGCAGACAGAGATAACAGCAGCCAAATGGAAGAAGACAACTAAAATGACTCATTTAATATCACAGACAACATTGACATCCAGCCAATACAAAACCTGAAAACAAAACAAAATATAAAATAACTATTTACATAACAAATTAATTTAAATAAATACTCAAACAATTTGTAGACATCAGGAGCAACAGCCTTTCCAAGAGACACGCTTGAAATAACATTGGCATTGGAATAAAGCTGCATCAAAATGTGGCGAAGGCCCCTCACGTCATACATGGAATCACCCAACTTTGCTCGATAAATTTTAAGCTGGTCCTTGATTACTGACACCTTACCACCTGAAATGTAAATAAATAAAGTTAAAATCATCACAAAAAATCATTAAAAGCCAATAAACTACCCACCAAATCTATCATGTATTGGCGTACAAAATAACTATTTACATAACAATCAATGTCAGTATATACGCAAACAAGTTGTAGACATCAAGCGCAACAGCCAGTGAAAATAAAACAAACATCAGTCATCAAAAGCCAACAAATATAACAATAAACTACTTACTGACACCTTACCATCAAACCAGCAAAAAAAAAAACTTCAGATAAAATAAAATTTCAATTGGCTTAAAAACAATTGAAATCACTTTTTCTTTTCCACACCAACCTGAAAATAAAACAACTAAAGTCCTAAAAAAAAAGAGCCAACAAATATAACAACATAAACTACACAAAATTACATACAAATTATTACAAAGCTGAAGACAAAACCTGCCAATTAAATAAATAAAACACATATTGGTGTACGAAATTAACTGTATGTACATAATAAATTTACATATGTATGTCAGCAACTAAACAAGCAGCCAGAAGACATCCCAACGCAACATCCAGTGAATCAACTTGAAAATAAAATAATTATATTCATTAAAAGCCAACAAATATAAAAACAAAAATTACTTAACTTGAATGCCGACAATTTACCACCAAACCTACAAAATATAAACCTGCAAATAAAATAAAATTAAATTCAGCCAAAATACAATTCAAAACACTTACCAAATCTGCCGCAAACCTGAAAATAAAACAAAATTTAAAAACTATTAAAAGTCAACAAATACACAACTCAAACTACTTACCAAATTTTCCGCAAATCAAAAGTCAAAACCTGAAAATAAAACAAAAAACAAAAAGTTTTTATATATTTTACAGATAGCAAGCAAATGCATCATCGCTTTCACGAAACTTACATCCTCCAGACCCATACGAATCCCGGGTGGCCGGACCAGCAGCCACTCGGTTGATCGAGCCAATCCACAGGCAACGCATCTTCGGTGGCCGGACCAGCAGCCACTCGGCCGAGCGGGTTAACCTGAGCTTAATCTTAAAATAAAATTAAAATAAAGCAAAAAAAAAAAGAAATTAATTGTAATAAATACCACATTGTTATCGATATTTATGTAATCTTATGTTGCCAAAACTTGTAATGTTGTCAGTTTGCCTTAGGGTCACATTGGAAAGTGTGCCTTAAGCCAATTTAAACATCAAAAAAAAAAAAACGGGATGCTGAAAATGAAACAAATAAAGAAAATTATATATCACAAGCCAGTAATAAAAACAAAATCGACCACAAATAAAATTAAAGCCAAAAAAATTTATTTCAACCACTAATTCAGGCATCTCCCCCAACAATGACCATGAGTAGATCTTCACCCCTGACTGAGCTAGAAAATAGCAATGACTTGGTCAAAAATTGGCTCAGGGATATGCCAATGACTAGGACCCTCAACACGGCAGTCATCCCTGCCCCCGTTATTAACCCCGGTAAAAGATTGAATAGGGACATGGACAGCACTGACGAGGACAAATCCCCCATTGGCACACCGAGAATGGACCTTGATCTTGACCTTAACACCCCAAAATTCCAAAGCATCGCCGCCAAAAAGCTTGCCTCCGAGTTCAAGAAGGTAAAAAAGCACAACTCCACTGAGGCAAACAGGCTATCAACGTCACCTCCCAAGAAGAAAGGTAATGACACTGGGGTGTCACACGTCGTCCCTGTGCCAAACGAAATGCTCAGCCTTGTCCACTCCGCACAATGAGTAGGCATAGCAAAGATCTCAATGACAGCGAAAGTAACCATATCGAACAGCCTGAGCTCCTTCCATGGCAGGTAGTGCCATCGAGCAAGAGAGTGCCTTCTATTCACATAGCTGGTGTCAAAGCTATAGTTCCCCTACTAGAACAACTAAATTATACAGCGGGTGTGGACAGCTTCAAAACGAAAAGCAACCCAGGGAAAATAACACAACTCCTCCACGACCAAAAGTTGCTAATGCATACGCACCAGCCAAACGGTCAGCGTGGTGCACGCTATATTCTGAGACACCTGCACTACTCGACGACGAATGAGTGGATTTCTGCTGAATTAAAAAAAAGGGCCTTCGTCGTCAGATTCTGCGCCAATATGAAGCATGTAGTTACAGGAAGGCCAATAAACATGTTCGAGTTAGAGATATCGCTCCTCAAACATTCCGAGTGGCCCCCTTTCCAGCAGGTAGCCATCGCAGGGATGTGAGTGGCTGTGACGAGGGCCGAAGTGGACCAGTGAGGGGCTTCACAAACCCTTTCTCTGGCAGAAATGTCCAACCCAAGCCCAGCCACCATAGTACCGAAATCAAGAGAAGGCTTACCAAGATTAAGAACAGAGAAAAGAGAAAACAAACAACCAGCCAAAAAAGGATAAAGTAGGGAAAGGACGGAGAGCTCCTATAGCCGTGGACATGAATCCCAACCCAGCCGCCAACCATCTGGAGAAATTCCAGAATAGACTGCGAGAGGAGCAGATTGCACTCTCACAGTCCTCTAAAACAATGGCAGTGGGTCCGGCCGAACCTGAAAGCAAGCGATTTGAAGAAAGGCTGAACAAGATCGAAGCCAGCATAAGAGACATCCTGGCTGCCATCAGTCAACTAGGCAGTCTAATGCCGAGCCTTCCCTCCAACGGCAAGTCCGTGCCTCTCAGGGCAGACAGAGATAACAGCAGCCAAATGGAAGAAGACAACTAAAATGACTCATTTAATATCACAGACAACATTGACATCCAGCCAATACAAAACCTGAAAACAAAACAAAATATAAAATAACTATTTACATAACAAATTAATTTAAATAAATACTCAAACAATTTGTAGACATCAGGAGCAACAGCCTTTCCAAGAGACACGCTTGAAATAACATTGGCATTGGAATAAAGCTGCATCAAAATGTGGCGAAGGCCCCTCACGTCATACATGGAATCACCCAACTTTGCTCGATAAATTTTAAGCTGGTCCTTGATTACTGACACCTTACCACCTGAAATGTAAATAAATAAAGTTAAAATCATCACAAAAAATCATTAAAAGCCAATAAACTACCCACCAAATCTATCATGTATTGGCGTACAAAATAACTATTTACATAACAATCAATGTCAGTATATACGCAAACAAGTTGTAGACATCAAGCGCAACAGCCAGTGAAAATAAAACA
Source organism: Drosophila persimilis (assembly GCF_003286085.1). Classification (NCBI taxonomy): domain Eukaryota; kingdom Metazoa; phylum Arthropoda; class Insecta; order Diptera; family Drosophilidae; genus Drosophila; species Drosophila persimilis. Next base: position 73,986 of record NW_020825524.1, read on the forward strand.
AACATCAGTCATCAAAAGCCAACAAATATAACAATAAACTACTTACTGACACCTTACCATCAAACCAGCAAAAAAAAAAACTTCAGATAAAATAAAATTTCAATTGGCTTAAAAACAATTGAAATCACTTTTTCTTTTCCACACCAACCTGAAAATAAAACAACTAAAGTCCTAAAAAAAAAGAGCCAACAAATATAACAACATAAACTACACAAAATTACATACAAATTATTACAAAGCTGAAGACAAAACCTGCCAATTAAATAAATAAAACACATATTGGTGTACGAAATTAACTGTATGTACATAATAAATTTACATATGTATGTCAGCAACTAAACAAGCAGCCAGAAGACATCCCAACGCAACATCCAGTGAATCAACTTGAAAATAAAATAATTATATTCATTAAAAGCCAACAAATATAAAAACAAAAATTACTTAACTTGAATGCCGACAATTTACCACCAAACCTACAAAATATAAACCTGCAAATAAAATAAAATTAAATTCAGCCAAAATACAATTCAAAACACTTACCAAATCTGCAGCTAACCTGAAAATAAAACAAAATTTAAAAACTATCAAAAGTCAACAAATACACAACTCAAACTACTTACCAAATTTTCCGCAAATCAAAAGTCAAAACCTGAAAATAAAACAAAAAACAAAAAGTTTTTTATTGGTAGACTAGCTATGACAATTAGTAAACGGAAGACAGTACCAAGTTATGTTTTTCTTTATAGATTATTTATGTATTTCTTGATTACTTTTTACTGCAACACCAGTCCACACACTTGAGATCACAAAAGAAGAGAGAGCGTCGACACTTCAAGTGTGAGCAGACTAACTCATAATAATAATACCTAACATATCGATAATATTATTTAATGTTATTATTTGAATGTGGGAATAGGCGTATTCCAAAACGCCCCCCTCAAAAATAACATTAATTATCAAAATCATAAAAATAAACGAGGGGGAACGTTGTGAGTTGCTGCGGACACCGCAACTCTACGGTTATACCCGATACTAAGTCAGTATGGCTCTCCTCCGGCAGACGCCGCTAATATTTAACGACACGACAAAGAGTGCGTGCGAGAGAGACAGAAAATCAGTCTGAGCGTGACGTCGGGCGCTGCGTAGCCACTGCAAATTGATTTGTTCCTTTTGGCTATAAAAATGATCTGATCTGATCCAGATTCAGCAATCTAATAGATATGGTCATTATCTATGATTCTGCGTTTTTAGTTTTCTCAAATCTGCAATATTGTGGATGCAACAGATTTGCGTCCTTTGTGGGGGCGGACGGGGGTGGGGCGAAATTCTGAGATATACGTTTTATAGTGACATCTTAAAGGAGTGTGTGCACCAAATTTGGTTACTCTAGCCTTAATAGTCTCTGAGATTTGTGGTTGCCTCAGATTTTCGTCCTTTGCGGGGCGGAAGGGGGTGTGGCGAAATTTGGACAGGAAACGGTCAAGGTCCGATATCACAGGAGTGTGGATACCAAATTTGGTTGCTCTGGCTTTTATAGGTTCTGAGATCCTTGAACTCATATTTTGCAATTGGCAAAACCGACCATGAAACCTGTGTGTTAGAGTGAGACAGAGCGAGAAAGAGTGAAATTGTTTTCGTGATTCTGGCTGTAATAATTATACGATCTGGTTCAGATTTTGCACTCTAGAAGATATAGTCATCTTCTACGATTCTGCGTTTTTAGTTTTCTCGTATCGTCGAAAAATGTGGATGCCACAGATTTTCGTCCTTTGTGGGGCGGAAGTGGGCGGGGCGAAGTTTTGAAATATTTTTGGAGCAGTGACATATCACAGAAGTCTGGATCCAAAACATCGTTGCTCTAGCTCTTATAGTCTTTGAGCATTAGGCGCTGAAGGGGACGGACAGACGGACAGACGGACGGACGGACAGACAGACAGGGCTATTGATGCTGATCAAGAATATATATACTTTATAGGGTCGGAAACGATTCCTTCTGGACGTTACACACATCCACTTTTACCACAAATCTAATATACCCCAATACTCATTTTGAGTATCGGGTATAAAAATATAAAAAAGTTTTCATCATTAAATCAAAAAGGTAACATTCAATTGTTATTCTAATGTGGTTGGTGTGCATTCTGGGAAGTGTTATGTGATTTAGCATTTGCTCTAAGGATACGGGGAAAACCCAGAAAAACCCGATCAGATCACTTTAAAATTAGATTAACATAAAATTAAATTACTTTAACAATTCATTGGTTCTTTTGGTTCAAATCAAAAAAAAAAATTAAATATGAATTAATGTAATAAATTCGTTAATAAAGCTTCATGTTCATGTTTTCATTAAATTGGAATCATTCTTCTTGTAGTAGTCCTAATTTGTTCCGCAGTTCCGCAAATCTTCCAGCAGGTAGTGGCTTCGTGAAGATGTCAGCAAGTTGGTTGTCTGTATTAATATACTCAAGAGAAATCTCATTAGTTTCTATCTGTTCTCTTGAAAAATGATATTTTATATCAATATGCTTTGCTCCTTTATGACATGAGGGATTATTTGCAATGCTAATACAGCCTTGGTTGTCTTCATAAATTTTAATGGGTCTGTCGAGTTTAAGATTAATACTATTTAGAAGAGACTTTAGCCATAAAGCTTCTCTTACAGCTTCAAATAGGGCCATATATTCAGCTTTAGTTGATGAAGCTGCCACTGAATTCTGTCTTTTTGTATTCCAACAAATTAAATTGGAATCGAGCATTTTAAACAAATAACCTGTTGTACTTTTTCTATCAATCTCATTACTACCCCTGTTAAAGTTATTTTATTTGTAAGACAGCAGAATATCAGTATACAGAATTATATGTGCTTCCGAGTAACATACGCAAGAGAGAGACACCGAAAAGGGAACATCGATATACAGAACATCGATATGAGAACATCGATATGCAGCAGGGCACATGCGCAGTGTTGTTACAGATCAATATCTAATTATCGTGGCGGTCACTTTGAACACTCCTCCTCAACACAACGCATGTTTACAAACTTTAAATATACTTAACTAATATTCAATAACATGTCAAGCACTTATAAACGATCTTTTAAACCAAATGCGAATACAAATGTATGGTGCTTAACCTTGGCTAAGTTCTTTGTGAGGACATCTGCTATCATCTCATCGGTTGGCAGATATGCAATGTTGACTTCACCTCTCTTGAGAACCTCTCGAATATGATGTATCTTGACGTCGATGTGCTTTGTACGTGCATGAAACATGGGGTTTCTAGCAAGCTGCTGTGCTCCAATGTTGTCGCCGTTCATCTGAATAGCTGACTCCTTGGATATCAGCTTTAAGTCAATCAGTAGGCTGCGAAAGTATATCGCCTCTTTTGCTGCAGATGATAAGGCTATGTACTCTGCCTCCGTGGAACTGAGGGCAACCGTCGATTGCTTTCTTGACTCCCAAGAAACCGCTCCTCCTGCCAACATGCATACATAGGCAGTGAATGACTTTCGGTTCGTCATATCACTTGCCCAATCTGCATCAACAAAACACTCAATTGCCTTTCCTTGCTTTGTGTAGCATATCTCCCAGTCGATAGTTTTTGCCAAATATCGAAGGATGTGCTTGGCTGCCGCTTCATGCTCGGAATGAGGATCCTTGTTACGTTGTGCTAATTTGTTCACCGAATGCGCAATGTCTGGACGAGTCATAACAGCAAGATAAGATAACTCTCCAATTAGCTTTTGGAACGATGTGATGTCGACCCTGCGGCAATCCTCTTTGTTGCATGCCACCTGGTAACCAGCTTCAAGATGCGTGGACGTCTGTCGACAATCTTTCAAATTGTACTGTTCGAGCAACTCTCTAATATATTTCCGTTGGCTGATTGAAATCGCACCCGTACTGCCTTCACGTTTCACCTCAATACCTAAAAAGTATTGCATAGGCCCGATCTCAACCACATCAAATTCTGCTGCGATCTTTATCTTGATATCAGATATATCATCTAGGTCCTTACACGCCAAAATAATGTCATCTACGTAGACAGCTATTAGACACATATTTTTACCTGGCTTACGATACAGACAGGGTTCGTTGACAGTCGGTATAAAACCAATGCGTCTCAGCGTTGCATCCAACGTAGAGTTCCACACTCTTCCTGATTGTTTTAGGCCATATATACTTTTGTGAAGCCTCAAAACGTGATTTGGGTGAACTTCGCTGATGAAGCCCTCAGGTTGTCTCATAAAAACCTCATCTTCCAATTCGCCGTTGAGATACGCCGTGACAACATCCATTTGATGTAGGTGGAGACCATGTTCGACTGCAAGTGCAATTATCAACCTGATAGTTGCGTGGCGTACAACTGGTGCAAATGTTTCCTTGTAGTCGATCCCGTAGCGTTGGCTACAACCTTTCGCCACCAGACGTGATTTGAGCCTGTTCACGCTTCCATCCGGATTGGACTTAACTGCGTAAACCCATCTGCATCCAATGGACTTTTTCCCGCTAGGCAATTTAGTAAGCGACCACGTGCCGTTCTTCACGAGAGATTCGTACTCGTCCTTCATTGATGCTTTCCATATCTCGCCTTCAGTAGACCGTTCAGCTTGTGCGTAGTTTTGTGAAACTTGTACGTCTGCTGCCAGTATCGCATTGAGCATATGATACTGCTTCCTTGATCGTCCTGGTTTGCCCGTCCGTACTATGGTTGGGCGTCCTGGTCCTCTTATTGGTTCTGGAATTACAAGAATGTCATTACTAGACCTAATCTCCTCCTGATATTCTGGCTCATTTTCTGGATCTTTAAATTGATCGATATCCATTTCGGGTTCAGCGTTCTGGTTTTGTTGAACCTCAATTGATGATATGTCATTGGAACATGATGCATCTAGTTTGCCCCCTTCAGGTTCTACAAAAATGACATCCCTACTCTCTACGAGTTTCCTGGTTTCTTTACTGACCAAACGGTATGCTTTGGCCGTATCCGAGTAGCCCACCATTATATACTCTAAGCCTTTCTGTGCGAACTTTGATTTCTTTGTTTTATCTAGAGCTATCGCTACTGAGCCAAAAACTCTTAAATGCGATACCACTGGCTTTCGACCTGTCCATATTTCAAAAGGTGTCACCCCGCTCAAGCAGCTGCTTGCCACTCTATTTCGCAAATACGTGGCAGTTCGAATCGCTTCTGCCCAAAAGCATTCACTCAACCCAGCATGCAGCAGCATACTTCTTGCCATTTCTACCAATGTTCTGTTGGCCCTTTCTGCAACTCCGTTTTGTTGAGGTGTATATGGCACTGTTAAGTTTCGCTTTATTCCATTTTGGTTTAGGTAATTGTCAAAAACGTTTGATATGTATTCTCGGCCATTGTCGCTTCGTAAAACCTTGACTTTTCTCCCAGTTTGGCACTCAACTTGACTTTTAAATTCTTTAAAAGCCTCGAAAACCTGATCTTTGGTTTTTAGGAAACTTACTGATACATATCTTGAACAATCATCAATAAATGTGGCGAAATATCGATTGCCTCCCATTGACTGCTTTTGCATTGGACCGCATACATCAGTATGTATTAAGTCTAGAACGCCCTTTGACCTGTTTGTGCTCGATTGAAATGGTTGCACGCAAATTTTACTTTTTGCGCATGTTGCACACACTTGTTTTGGCTTGTATATGCCCTTGAGACCTATTACCATCTCCTTGTTAACCATTTCCTTTAATGCGTCAAAATGTACATGTCCGAACCTATTGTGCCATTTGAATGCATCTGCCTCAACATTTACAATGTTCATACACTTTTCCTGATTGTCCTGAACCATAAACAATCCATTTTCCAGATGTGCCTTTATAACTATTTTTCCGTTTTCAAAAATCATCGCTTGATTTTTCTCAAACACAACTTTTTTTCCATGTTTTAATAGTTTTGTGACCGATATAAAATTGTACTGCAAATCTGGTACCAAGATAACATTTTCCATCGTAACGGATCTATCACCGAACTTTACTTGAACAGTTCCATGCCCTTCAGCAATAAGTGATTTACCGCCGGCTAAAAATACTTTTTGATTATCTTCCGTGAACGACACAAAGCGTTCCTTGTCACAACATAGATGCGCCGTTGCGCCACTGTCTATGCACCATGCATTTAACATCTGGTCATTCGGCTTAGCTAATCTTAGGATTGGTACATATTTTTCTGGTTCCACTTTGTCATATTCGGTTACGCAAAGCATTGTACCCAATCTTTCCCCGCTTTTACTGTTTGCGCCCTTGTTGTTTGCTTCTTCCTGCTTACTTTTAGCACGGCATTCCGATTTAAAATGGCCTTCCTTTCCGCATTTAAAACACTTTTTGCCCTTCTTAAAGTTTTTCTTAAAATTGTTGTTGTCATAACTGACGTGTAGTTCCGCGCTACTTGTAATTTCCTTGCTAATGCTATCTTCCTGCCTATTCGCTTCTTCAGAAATTTTTATTTTTAGCATGCTCAAGCTCGGCAAATCATCTCGCGTCTCAATCGCAACAACAAAACTTTCATACGATTTAGGCAAACCATTTAGCAACACAACTGATAAGATCTTTTCATCAACCTTTATGTTGACCTCTGCTAAAGCCTCGTGTACCACCTGGAATTTCCGCAAATATTCCTGTGCACTTATACCATCCGACATTTTTAACGTCAACAATTGTTTAATTAAAAACACTACCCTTGCTGGTCCGCTTGGCCTGTGAATTTTATTTAGCTTTTGCCATGCCTGTGACGACGATACACAATTTTTAATATTGTTTAGTTGGGTCGATTTAACACAAAGTAAAATTGACGCCAACGCCTTTTGATCCTTTAGTTCAAAAGCTGCACGTTGCTCACTTGTTGCACTTTCACTAAGCTCAATTTTACCACTGACGATTGGCCACAAATCATTTTGTATGAGAACACTTCTCATCAAAACTTCCCATGTGCTATAATTGTTTTCGTCCAGTTTCTCAATATTGAAATTCATATTTCCACTCATTTTTTATACTTATTGTCCCACAGTGCAAAATTTGTAACTGTCGATCGTCTCATGCACAAAGCAACTACGACGACAATACTGTTGTCCGTGTCTTTCTTTTGTTTTTTTCGTTTTCTTTTAAGTATCCCCCCGAGTTGCTATTTACACACACACACTCGCGATTTTCTATGCCTTGGTATACACACTTTTGGGTATACACACTCGCCGTTTTGTGCGGCTTGGCATACGCACTTTTTGGTATACACACTTGAGTCTCCGTTCGCTTTTGTGTTTCTTGATCCGTTGGGACTGCTTTATTTTGGACTTTAAACCACGGCAACGGTCCGATTCGCTGCAAAATTCTAATCAAAAAACACAATGCGAATCTCCGTTGAATTTGTTCAACTTGTTCTTTTGCCTTTCTATGTACACACATAACCCCAATGAGTCTATGCCATTTTTTAGCACTGCTTTTCACTAAGCACCAAACAATGTTTATTGTTTCTCACTGTTTCTGTTTTATACTGTTTCTGGGTGAATTGGTGTCTGGGCCCATAACCTGTTAAAGTTATTTTATTTGTAAGACAGCAGAATATCAGTATACAGAATTATATGTGCATCGATATACAGAACATCGATATGCAGCAGGGCACATGCGCAGTGTTGTTACAGATCAATATCTAATTATCGTGGCGGTCACTTTGAACAACCCCAATCGGAGTCTACATAGCCAACTAATGTATTTTCAAATGATGTATTCAATAGTTCCCTTTAAATATCTAATAACCCTTTTTAAACATTGCCATAACTCAGCATTGTTCTTGCTACTATATCTACTCAAGATATTTACAGCGGTAGCTAAATCTGGTCGTTGTCACAGCATTATGTACATTAAACAGCCAATAAGGTTACGACATGGAGCATTGCAGTCTTCATCTGAGTTAAGTAACTCATAATTTAGTTTATTTAGTAATGGAGTACTGACTGAATTGCAACTATCCATGTTAAATTTATTTAAAATTCTTTTTACATATGCAGCTTGACTCAAATATATTTTGTCTTCAAACATTTCTACTCTGATACCGATAAAATGTTTTATCTCATTTAAGTCAGTCATTCTAAATCTTTCGCTTAAATAATTTTTGAAATTATTCATTCTATCCATATCCCTTGTCGCTATTACTACATCATCAACATATAATAATACATATATGTTTTTCTTTATGTCACCTCTATCAAGAATATATATGCAACGATCCACGGGAGAGTTTACAAAATCGAATTCTTTCAATGCTTGCTCAAATACTTGAAACCAGCATCTAGCTGCTTGTTTGAGCCCATAAATGGCTTTGTTCAGTTTGCATACATGCCCAGCACCGCATAATACGCCCTGAGGAGGCCTCATATATATCTCCTCACTTAATGTACCATTGAGGAAAGCTGTGTTAACATCCATCTGATGGACTTTCAAATTAAACTGGACTGCCAATGATAGTACGAACCTAAAACTGGCAATTCTAGCAACGGGAGCAAATGTTTCTTCATAGTCTACTTGGTACTTTTGAGTAAATCCGCTTGCAACCAGTCTAGCTTTGTATTTTATTGGGACTCCTAGTTCATTATATTTAATGGAAAATACCCATCTACTGTCTACAATATTTTTGTTTTCTGGCTTCTTTATAATTGTCCAGGTGTTATTAATTTCATGGGCATTTAACTCTGTATTTATTGCCTCCTCCCAATCAGATTTATCATTCCTAAAATTTATTTCATCAAAAGAATTTGGAACTTCATCAAACATTATATGGGCATTTAATATAAATTTGTTAAAGCTTTTATCATGTTCTTTATAAGACACCTTCGGCTTAGACTTTAACCTCTCACTTTTTCTACTAATTATATTAGTATCCTTATTTTCTTCACGACAATTATCTGGCTGATCAGCTTTTTCACAATCCTTACTCTCATTCGGGATATATAATTCCTTACTATCATTCAGGAAATCAGTTTTTCTTTTCCTACTCTCATTCGGAAAATTCAGCTTTTCGCATTCCTTACTTTCATTCAGGATTTCACATTCCGTACTTTCATTCGGGAAATTAAACTGATCACATTCCTTACTCTCATTCAGGATTCCACATTCCGTACTATCATTCGGGAGATAAAACTGATCACATTCCTTACTCTCATTCAGGATTCCACATTCCGTACTATCATTCGGGAAATTAAGCTGATCAGATTCTTTCCTTACTCTCTTTCGGGAAATCTGTTTCAAATTTTACTTCTCTAGAATAAAGCATATTAGTCTCGTCTACGACAACATCTCTTGCAACAATAACTTTTCCTTTAATGACATCCCACAATTTGAGTCCATTTTGTTCATACCCTATCAAGATAGCTTTGAATGATTTTTCATCAAATTTACCTTTTTTAATTTTGTTGTGCACATACACGGTTGAACCGAACACTCTTAAAAATTTTAAATTGGGCTTTCTATTGTGCCACAGCTCATATGGGGTCATTTTACAATCACCAAGTGCTTTGCTTGGAATTCTGTTGATTAGATATGTTGCAGTTAGCACAGCTTCACCCCAAAAACTTTTGTCTAATTTTGCACCATTTACCATAGCACGAGCTTTCTCTGTAATGGTTCTTATCATTCGCTCCGAAACACCATTCAACTGAGGTGTATGTGGCACTGTCAAATGATAACTTATTCCTTTATTAACGCAGAACTCACGCATTTCATTCGACAAGTATTCTCTACCGTTGTCAATGTACAAATTGACAATCTTGAAATTAAAATGAGCCTCGCTCTTTGCTACAAAATCTTTAATACATTGAATACATCTGATTTATATTTTAACAAATAGGTTACACAATAATGTGTAAATTGATCTACGAAGATCACAAAATAATTTTTATCGTCTAGTGTAACTGGTTTAATGGGGCCACATACATCTGAATGTATTACAAACAAGGGTCGTTTTATATAACTTTTATCTTTAGATTGCTTAAATGGCAACCTAGATGACATCAGACCTGCTACATGTAAATGTAGAGAACAAAAAAAACGGGATGCTGAAAATGAAACAAATAAAGAAAATTATATATCACAAGCCAGTAATAAAAATAAATCGACCACAAATAAAATTAAAGCCAAAAAAAATGTATTTCAACCACTAATTCAGACATCTCCCCCAACAATGACCATGAGTAGATCTTCACTCCTGACGGAGCTAGAAAATAGCAATGACTTGGTCAAAAATTGGCTCAGGGATATGCCAACGACTAGGACCCTCAACACGGCAGTCATCCCTGCCCCCGTTATTACCCCCGGTAAAAGATTGAATAGGGACATGGACAGCACTGACGAGGACAAATCCCCCATTGGCACATCGAGAATGGACCTTGATCTTGACCTTAACACCCCAAAATTCCAAAGCATCGCCGCCAAAAAGCTTGCCTCCGAGTTCAAGAAGGTAAAAAAGCACAACTCCACTGAGGCAAACAGGCTATCAACGTCACCTCCCAAGAAGAAAGGTAATGACACTGGGGTGTCACACGTCGTCCCTGTGCCAAACGAAAATGCTCAGCCTTGTCCACTCCCCACAATGAGTAGGCATAGCAAAGATCTCAATGACAGCGAAAGTAACCATATCGAACAGCCTGAGCTCCTTCCATGGCAGGTAGTGCCATCGAGCAAGAGAGTGCCTTCTATTCACATAGCTGGTGTCAAAGCTATAGTTCCCCTACTAGAACAACTAAATTATACAGCGGGTGTGGACAGCTTCAAAACGAAAAGCACCCCAGGGAACGGTATCAGAATCCAATGCGTTGATATGAACGCCCATAGGAAAATAACACAACTCCTCCACGACCAAAAGTTGCTAATGCATACGCACCAGCCAAACGGTCAGCGTGGTGCACGCTATATTCTGAGACACCTGCACTACTCGACGACGAATGAGTGGATTTCTGCTGAATTAAAAAAAAGGGCCTTCGTCGTCAGATTCTGCGCCAATATGAAGCATGTAGTTACAGGAAGGCCAATAAACATGTTCGAGTTAGAGATTGAGCAGAAAAGGGATGGCTCGCATGACGAAATTCTAAAGATAAATGTATTAGGAGGCCAGTCAGTGGCATTTGAAAAAAAGCTGCCACCCAGGAATCCCCTGCAATGCCACAGGTGCCAGGCCTATGGTCACACCAGAAACTATTGCCGGAACGAGCCCAAATGCATGAAGTGTGCCAGAGGCCACCTCTCAACCGAATGCACGAAGCCCAGACACACCCCAGCCAAGTGCGCAAACTGCGACGGGGAACATGTCAGCTGCTTTAAGGGCTGTCCAGCCTTTAAAGCGGCCAGAAGCAGGCTCAAGGTGAACAAACTGATCAACGATGATAGACTCACAAAGCAAGCTTTAGGGAGGCCCAGCGTATGGGAGCAGATATCCAAACGTCCTCAAACATTCCGAGTGGTCCCCTTTCCAGCAGGTAGCCATCGCAGGGATGTGAGTGGCTGCGACGAGGGCCGGACACCGAGCGGACACCGCAACTCTACAGTTATACCCGATACTAAGTCAGTATGGCTCTCCTCCGGCAGACGCCGCTAATAAAAAACGACACGACAAAGTGTGCGTGCGAGAGAGACAGAAAATCAGTCTGAGCGTGACGTCACGCGCTGCGTAGCCACTGCAAATTGATTTGTTTCCTTTGGCTACAAAATGATCTGATCTGATCCAGATTCAGCAATCTGATAGATATGGTCGTTATCTATGATTCTACGTTTTTAGTTTTCTCAAAACTGCAATATTGTGGATGCAACAGATTTTCGTCCTTTGTGTGGGCGGAAAGGGGTGGGGCGAAATTTTGAGATATAAGTTTTATAGTGAGATCTAACAGAAGTGCGGATACCAAATTTGGTTACTCTAGCTTTAATAGTCTCTGAGATTTGTGAATATCCCCATATTTGCATTCTTTGCGGGGGCGGAAGGGGGTGTGGCGAAATTTTGAAACAAACTCGTCTCGGTCCGATATATTAGGAGTGTGGATACCAAATTTGGTTGCTCTAGCTTTTATAGTCTCTGAGATCTGGCGCTAATGTTTTACTCTAAGCAAAGCCGCCTATGCTACGTGTGTGTTAGAGAGAGACAGGGCGAGAAAAAATGAAATTGTTTTCTTGATGCTGGCTATAATAATAATACGATCCAATTCAGATTCCGCAGTCTAAAAGATATGGTCATTCTCTACGATTCTGCGTTTTTGGTTTTCTCGTATCTTTAAAATTGTGGATGCCACAGATTTTCGCCCTTTGTGGGAGCGGAAGTGGGCGGGGCAAAGTTTTGAAATATTTTTGTAGCAGTGACATATCACAGAAGTCTGGATCCAAAACATCGTTGCTCTAGCTCTTATAGTCTTTGAGCATTAGGCGCTGAAGGGGACGGACAGACGGACGGACGGACAGACGGTCAGACAGACATGGCTCAATCGACTCGGCTATTGATGCTGATCAAGAATATATATACTTTATGGGGTCGGAAACGATTCCTTCTGGACGTTACACACATACACTTTTACCACAAATCTAATATACCCCAATACTCATTTTGAGTATCGGGTATAAAAAGGATAAAGTAGGGAAAGGACGGAGAGCTCCTATAGCCGTGGACATGAATCCCAACCCAGCCGCCAGCCATCTGGAGAAATTCCAGAATAGACTGCGAGAGGAGCAGATTGCACTCTCACAGTCCTCTAAAACAATGGCAGTGGGTCCGGCCGAACCTGAAAGCAAGCGATTTGAAGAAAGGCTGAACAAGATCGAAGCCAGCATAAGAGACATCCTGGCTGCCATCAGTCAACTAGGCAGTCTAGTGCAGAGCCTTCCCTCCAACGGCAAGTCCGTGCCTCTCAGGGCAGACAGAGATAACAGCAGCCAAATGGAAGAAGACAACTAAAATGACTCATTTAATATCACAGACAACATTGACATCCAGCCAATACAAATTTTATTCATGCACACAAACAACAGCAGCAACAACAACAATTCCAATACGTTAAGGTTAGCCACTTGGAATGCCTATGGAATAAAAAATAAAATGATTAAATCAGAAACTCATATGACAAATGTGAACATACATGGTCATCGAAACAAGGGTCAAACAGGATGCATGGAATCACCCAACTTTGCTCGACAAATCCTAAGCTGGTCCTTGATTATTGACACCTTACCACCTGAAATGTAAATAAATAAAGTTAAAATCATCACAAAAAATCATTAAAAGCCAATAAATATAACAACAAAAACTATTTACCAAATTTATCATGAATCTGAAAATAGAAAAACCTGAAAACAAAACAAAATATAAAATAACTATTTACATAACAAATTAATTTTAATAAATACTCAAACAATTTGTAGACATCAGGAGCAACAGCCTTTCCAAGAGACACGCTTGAAATAACATTGGCATTGGAATAAAGCTGCATCAAAATGTGGCGAAGGCCCCTCACGTCATACAAGGAATCACCCAACTTTGCTCGACAAATTCTAAGCTGGTCCTTGATTACTGACACCTTAACACCTGAAATGTAAATAAATAAAGTTAAAATCATCACAAAAAATCATTAAAAGCCAATAAACTACCCACCAAATCTATCATGTATTGGCGTACGTAAGAGCCTCCCGCCCCCAAGCTCACTTGGACCTATAAACAGGTCCGTTGTGTTGCCGCATGGGCATGTGCCCCTTCGCGTTGCCCGAACCGTGAGAGCATACTACTGCAGGTTAAGGGCAGTCCCATCCGTGGGCTTGGATGTATTTGGACAAGGTCCCTGGTTTGATTACGGATAGGTCCGAAATGTCCGTGAGGAAAGCGGCCCGAGAATACGAAGACGACGATTTCCAAGGGCTGGGCAGTGGCAGAAGAAGTGGGGGACCGATTCCTCCTCCTCCTCGTCGCGACAACTCCTGCAGAAGTCGTTATGAGGGATTGACAGTCTAGAGGCGTGAGTGCCGATCTGCCAGTGTCCCGTAATGGCTCTAGTAACTGCAGAGCACTGTGCTCTGCTGAGTTTATACAGCTCTGCTGAGCGCTTCTTCGATCGATATGGCCATATCAATCTTGAGATTTTACAGGAAACGGTTTGCTGCCATCTCCTATTGGCATTTTGCTCGAACAATTCGTGCGTTAGGAGCCTGCACGTAGCCAAGGGCATCGCTACTTGCTCCCTCTCCGATAGGAGAGGAATCGTAGTACCCTGCCTGGCTAGCTCGTCGGCGGCGTCATTCCCCTCGATGTCCCTGTGGCCGGGGACCCATATAAGGAAGAGATCTAACTGCTCTGCGGTCTCGTGCAGAGACCTGCGGCAGTTATTTACAGTCGCTGAGTTCGACGATATTGAGCCTAGAGCTTTGATAGCTGCTTGGCTGTCCGAGAAGACGCACACTAAGTGCGTATCTAGGAGTAGTTTGGAGACGATCGAAATGGCCTCCTTGATGGCTTCAACCTCCGCTTGGAACACACTACAGTGATCCGGGAGCCTGAAGCAATGACTGATGTTCAGCTCGCTGCAGTAGACTCCGCCTCCCACGCGGCCGTCTAGCTTTGAGCCATCAGTGTAGAAGTGGACCGCATTTGCAGGCCCTGGTTCGCCCATCTCCCAGTCCTCCCTAGATGGGATTGATACCTGGAAGGGCGTCGAGAGGTGATCACTGGGGATACAGTAATCTGTCCTCTCTGGTAATTGCGGGAGTCGCATCAGGATTCCCGAGTGCCCAACCGCGGATGCTTTCCACAGTCTGGCTTCTCTCATTCGGAGGGCGGAAAGTGTTGCCACCTTCTTTCCCATGAGATCAACCGGGAGGAGGTCCAGCACAGTATCCAGGGCTTCCCCTGGAGTAGTGCGTAGCCCGCCAGTTATGCATAGCTCTGCCATGCGTTGAACTCTGCTGAGTTTGTTGAGGCCTGTCCTTTTGTCCAAGGCTGGCCACCATACCACCACTCCATAGAGCATGATTGGTCGTATGATGGCGGTGTAGAGCCACCGAACTATATATGGGGTCATTCCCCATTTTAGTCCGATGGCTTTCCTGCAAGTATAGAGGGCCACTGTGGCCTTCTTTACTCTATCCTCTATGCTCAATTTCCAATCGAGCTTTCTATCGAGGATTAGGCCAAGATACTTGGCGTTGTTGCTGAAGACTAGCGTTTCCCCACATAGTCTTGGGGGAATCAGTGCCGGAACTTTGTACTTCCTAGTGAAAAGCACCAGTTCCGTTTTAGACGGGTTGACGCCTAACCCGCATTTGTCTGCCCATTTCGACATTTTCGTGAGAGTACTTGTCATGCACTCACACAACGTCTGCGGAAATTTTCCGGAGAATGCTATGGCAACGTCGTCCGCGTACGCCACCACGCGGCAGCCACCCCCCTCTATCTCCCGCAGCAGTGTGTTCACTGCCACGTTCCATAGGGGGGGCGAGAGGACTCCGCCCTGCGGTGTGCCTCTGCTGACAAATCTGGTACACGTTAACGTCCCCAGTGATGCCTCAACCGTCCTGCATTGTAGCATCTGATCGATCAAGCTCACCGTCCTGGAGTCAACGCCCAGATCCGTCAGTGCGCCCGTGATGGCGGTCGGAAGGATGTTGTTAAAGGCGCCTTCTATGTCGAGGAAGGCTACTAGGGTGTACTCCTTAAAATTAAGGGACGCTTCGATGATCGATGTGATCGAGTGTAGGGCCGTTTCGGTGGATCTTCCCTTCCGATAGGCATGCTGGGAGTCTGAGATCAGACTGGACGGAATGCACGCCGTTAGATGCAGCCCCAGGAGCCGCTCCATCGCCTTTAGAAGAAAAGACGATAGACTTATGGGTCTGAAATCTTTTGGGGCAGTGTGCGAGGGCTTGCCTGCCTTGGGTATGAATACGACTTTGGTCTGAAGCCAGGTGTCAGGAATGCACCCGTGGGAGAAGATTCCCTCGTAAATTATTTTGAGCCAGTTAATGGCTTTGTGTCCCGCGTGAATCAGTTGGGCAGGGAAAATGCCGTCTGCCCCGCGGACTTGTAGGGTTTAAAACTTCTGATCGCCCAGGAAATGTTCTCCTGGCTTAGCAGTCTCAGGATGGCATTTGAGGCGACGGAAGGAGGCGCGAGGTAGTTGGGTCTGTTTTCATCGCAGCCAGGGAAGTGGGTATTTAGGAGAAGATTTAGCGACTCCTCGCTGGACGTAGTCCACGACTGGTCGGTGTTCTTCAAGTAGCCCAGGGTGGGTGTTGTCTTCGAGAGAACTCTGCGCAAGCGTGAGGCTTCTGAGTTACTCTCGATTTCGCTGCAGAACTTACGCCAGGAGGCGCGTTTGGCTTTTCTAAGTTCTTTGTTGTAGGTTGACAGACTGGCTTTGTACTCGGCCCAGTTTTGCTCAACGTTTTCAGCCTTAGCTTTATTGAAGAGTCTCCGGGAGGCTTTCCGGAGTTCACCCAGTTTCGGATTCCACCATTCAGGTTTCTTCCGGCCTCTGTTCTTGCCAGAGGGGCATGCTTTGTCGAGCGCCTTATTGCAGGCGTCGGTAAAGATCTTAAGAAGACGAGTCGTGGCCTCCGTGGAGAACTCCTCCTCAGATGGGGGCTCAGGGAGAACACGACAGAGGTAGTCAGAATACCGAGTCCAGTTTGTCCGCCTGATGTTCCGGAAACGGACTGGCTTCGGCACTGAGAAGGAGAAGACAGTTTCCACGTACCTGTGGTCCGAGAAGGAGTGCTCTTCCAGGACCCTCCAGGATACAATGTTACGCTGTATCTCATGAGAGGCAAGCGTGAGGTCCAGGACCTCCTTGCGGTTTTTAATGATAAAGGTGGGATCACTACCCCGGTTTAATAAGACCATCTGTGTGGTCAGTAAGTAACTGAAAAGGTACTCACCCCTTTCGTTTGTGTCAGTGCTTCCCCACTGACAGTGATGTGCATTGGCATCACACCCCACAATTAGGCCGATGTCCTTGGCCGAGCAGTCTGCGATTAGAGCCCGGAGAGGCGCGTGTGGAGGGGGCTCTGGTTGTTCGTGCCCCATTTATGCGGAGCAGATCCTCAGTGAGCGCTCCTGGCCTTCGAGGCTCACTGCGGTGTGGTCTTCATTGCTGAAATTTGGGAGCAAAAATAAGTGCAACTCTCTTTTTGTAAGAATGCAGGTACGAGTTTTACCTGCGGTTTCAGCTACATATAGCTTGTAGTCAGAAGTCCTCAGACCGGAGACCCTGTTTCCGAGGATCCAGGGCTCCTGAATGAGTACTATGTCGGCTCCACCCTTGGCCAGATGGAGCAGTAGAGCAGCGCATGCTGCCTTACAATGGTGGAGGTTTATCTGCAGGAGCGTCAACGACATTCCTGAGGCTCGCCTCCACCATTGTTACTTCTGGATCGCTGTCAGGGGACTCCGGCTCCTCCCCGACAACGATATGGCTGAGACCTCTGGCTAGGTCGCTCTCGTCGAACGCGTAGTCGTCCAGGATGTCGTCCGACATCATGGACGCCGCATCCGACGCCGGGTTATCTTCCTCGCACGAGGCCCCCTCTTTCGGGATCTCCGGCAGCTCCGGGTCTGGCTCGACCGTCGCTTGCCTGCCCTTGCGATCGGACTTGTACGTGGATATGGTGACCTTCTTATAGCCATAATCCACTACACCGTCCGACTTTGCGAGGAGATCTATTGATTCCTCATTTAGGACGAGGATAATCTGGCGCCTCTGCCCTTGGATATCCTCCACCTTTGCCACCTTCCAATTGGCTGTAGGAAGGTGGGGGTTGCAGACCTGCAGTAACCTGAGGATCTTCTCAGGCTCTGCAGGCTTAGCCGAGACCCACGCTCTGGCTCTCGGGCGACTAGGGACATCTTCCCACTTCACGGCCTCCAGTTTCGCCCCTGGATAGACCTCTTTTAGGGCCGCCACCGCCTTCATGTAGAGGGCCGCAGAGCGAGCGTCTTGGCAGGCGATGGCTTTCACCTTGCCTTGATGCCACCCTGCGTCCTCACACTTTGGCGGTGGTCCGCCGTTCTCCTCCAGTTCCAGTAGGAACCGGTCCTGGAGCTCGTTCACCGATCAGGGTCTTGCCCCTCGCCACCTCAGCGAACGACCGGTTCGTGAGGTGGGTCTTCACCCGCTTGGGTTGCTGGGCTTGACCTGGCTGATTTGCGGGGTCCTCCGCTGAGCGTTGCCGCTTGTTGGGGGCCTTGGCTGGCTGGAACAGAGGAAGGATTGAGCAGGCCCACAGCCTCTGCTCCTTTCCTTCGGCTGACGCCTTGAAATTCGGGTCTTCGTTGGACAGGATGAAGGCCGCTCGTCTCCTGTCCTGGTACGACGGCTTTCCTCCCCGTGGTGCAGAGACGCTGCCCGCCGGGGGTCCCAAGGGTTCTTCGGTCCCGGTGCGCTTACCAGCCGCGATTTCGCTCTGCTTGGCAGCCACCCCGGTATCCGCTTCGCCCTTGGAGCCACCCGACTTGGAAGGACCCGATTGGCTTTTCGGGCCCCCCCTCGCTGGTGCAGAGGGATTGGCTTGTCCCTCCGGTACTTTAAGAGGAGTACCGAGCTCCTTTGCGGCTTTGTTTGTTTTTATATGTTTATTATTATTTGGCATAGTTATTCCCACGAGTAGGCGGGAAGGGGATGGTCACCCGAGGCATAGCCCGCTTGCCCCGGGAAGCCTGATTTAAACTGGAGGTCGGCAGGTATCCAGAGTCCGCATATTAGCGACCGGGCACCCCCCCGGCCATGCATCCCTCGGCATATAACAGTGTCACCTTGGATTGGGGTAATTTCACTGAGAGTTTTCTTCTCTCCGCCCGACTACCATTCGCCAGCATCCTAGACATGACCGTGCTAGGACCTGTTTCCAGCCGCCCTCACGGGGAGAGTATAGTCACACTTCCACCGGTGTGCACAGTTACGGCGGGTGACGGTTCGCTCCCTCTGTGTCCTAGGGGGGGTGTGAGACGCAGATCGCACCGGGTATTACTAACCGGAGCGGCTGCGCCTCAGTTCCGAGTTCACAGTTGTGCAAGCCGACCCGTCATCCGTTTGTCCCCCTGTAGCACCCGATGGCTGACGGCCTCTATTACCAAACCTGCAAATAAAATAAAATTAAATTCAGCCAAAATACAATTTAAAACACTTACCAAATCTGCCGCAAACCTAAAAATAAAACAACTAAAGTCCTAAAAAAAAAAAAGAGCCAACAAATATAACAACATAAACTACACAAAATTACATACAAATTATTACAAAGCTGAAGACAAAACCTGCCAATTAAATAAATAAAACACATATGTATGTCAGCAACTAAACAAGCAGCCAGAAGACATCCCAACGCAACATCCAGTGAATCAACTTGAAAATAATATAATTATATTCATTAAAAGCCAACAAATATAAAAACAAAAATTACTTAACTTGAATGCCGACAATTTACCACCAAACCTACAAAATATAAACCTGCAAATAAAATAAAATTAAATTCAGCCAAAATACAATTCAAAACACTTACCAAATCTGCAGCAAACCTGAAAATAAAAAAAAATTAAAATGCCAGCAACTAAGCAAGCAACCAGAAGACAGAACCAAAGAAACATCCAGTGAATCAACTTGAAAATAAAATAATTATATTCATTAAAAGTCAACAAATATAAAAACATAAATTACTTAACTTGATTGCCGACACTCCATTAACAAAATATAAACCTGCAAAAAAAATAAAATTAAACTCAGCCAAAATACAATTCAAAACACTTACCAAATCTGCCGCAAACCTGAAAATAAAACAAAATTTAAAAACTATTAAAAGTCAACAAATACACAACTCAAACTACTTACCAAATTTTCCGCAAATCAAAAGTCAAAACCTGAAAATAAAACAAAAAACAAAAAGTTTTTATATATTTTACAGATAGCAAGCAAATGCATCATCGCTTTCACGAAACTTACATCCTCCAGACCCATACGAATCCCGGGTGGCCGGACCAGCAGCCACTCGGTTGATCGAGCCAATCCACAGGCAACGCATCTTCGGTGGCCGGACCAGCAGCCACTCGGCCGAGCGGGTTAACCTGAGCTTAATCTTAAAATAAAATTAAAATAAAGCAAAAAAAAAAAGAAATTAATTGTAATAAATACCACATTGTTATCGATATTTATGTAATCTTATGTTGCCAAAACTTGTAATGTTGTCAGTTTGCCTTAGGGTCACATTGGAAAGTGTGCCTTAAGCCAATTTAAACATCAAAAAAAAAAAAACGGGATGCTGAAAATGAAACAAATAAAGAAAATTATATATCACAAGCCAGTAATAAAAACAAAATCGACCACAAATAAAATTAAAGCCAAAAAAATTTATTTCAACCACTAATTCAGGCAACAATGACCATGAGTAGATCTTCACCCCTGACTGAGCTAGAAAATAGCAATGACTTGGTCAAAAATTGGCTCAGGGATATGCCAATGACTAGGACCCTCAACACGGCAGTCATCCCTGCCCCCGTTATTAACCCCGGTAAAAGATTGAATAGGGACATGGACAGCACTGACGAGGACAAATCCCCCATTGGCACACCGAGAATGGACCTTGATCTTGACCTTAACACCCCAAAATTCCAAAGCATCGCCGCCAAAAAGCTTGCCTCCGAGTTCAAGAAGGTAAAAAAGCACAACTCCACTGAGGCAAACAGGCTATCAACGTCACCTCCCAAGAAGAAAGGTAATGACACTGGGGTGTCACACGTCGTCCCTGTGCCAAACGAAAATGCTCAGCCTTGTCCACTCCGCACAATGAGTAGGCATAGCAAAGATCTCAATGACAGCGAAAGTAACCATATCGAACAGCCTGAGCTCCTTCCATGGCAGGTAGTGCCATCGAGCAAGAGAGTGCCTTCTATTCACATAGCTGGTGTCAAAGCTATAGTTCCCCTACTAGAACAACTAAATTATACAGCGGGTGTGGACAGCTTCAAAACGAAAAGCAACCCAGGGAAAATAACACAACTCCTCCACGACCAAAAGTTGCTAATGCATACGCACCAGCCAAACGGTCAGCGTGGTGCACGCTATATTCTGAGACACCTGCACTACTCGACGACGAATGAGTGGATTTCTGCTGAATTAAAAAAAAGGGCCTTCGTCGTCAGATTCTGCGCCAATATGAAGCATGTAGTTACAGGAAGGCCAATAAACATGTTCGAGTTAGAGATATCGCTCCTCAAACATTCCGAGTGGCCCCCTTTCCAGCAGGTAGCCATCGCAGGGATGTGAGTGGCTGTGACGAGGGCCGAAGTGGACCAGTGAGGGGCTTCACAAACCCTTTCTCTGGCAGAAATGTCCAACCCAAGCCCAGCCACCATAGTACCGAAATCAAGAGAAGGCTTACCAAGATTAAGAACAGAGAAAAGAGAAAACAAACAACCAGCCAAAAAAGGATAAAGTAGGGAAAGGACGGAGAGCTCCTATAGCCGTGGACATGAATCCCAACCCAGCCGCCAACCATCTGGAGAAATTCCAGAATAGACTGCGAGAGGAGCAGATTGCACTCTCACAGTCCTCTAAAACAATGGCAGTGGGTCCGGCCGAACCTGAAAGCAAGCGATTTGAAGAAAGGCTGAACAAGATCGAAGCCAGCATAAGAGACATCCTGGCTGCCATCAGTCAACTAGGCAGTCTAATGCCGAGCCTTCCCTCCAACGGCAAGTCCGTGCCTCTCAGGGCAGACAGAGATAACAGCAGCCAAATGGAAGAAGACAACTAAAATGACTCATTTAATATCACAGACAACATTGACATCCAGCCAATACAAAACCTGAAAACAAAACAAAATATAAAATAACTATTTACATAACAAATTAATTTAAATAAATACTCAAACAATTTGTAGACATCAGGAGCAACAGCCTTTCCAAGAGACACGCTTGAAATAACATTGGCATTGGAATAAAGCTGCATCAAAATGTGGCGAAGGCCCCTCACGTCATACATGGAATCACCCAACTTTGCTCGATAAATTTTAAGCTGGTCCTTGATTACTGACACCTTACCACCTGAAATGTAAATAAATAAAGTTAAAATCATCACAAAAAATCATTAAAAGCCAATAAACTACCCACCAAATCTATCATGTATTGGCGTACAAAATAACTATTTACATAACAATCAATGTCAGTATATACGCAAACAAGTTGTAGACATCAAGCGCAACAGCCAGTGAAAATAAAACAAACATCAGTCATCAAAAGCCAACAAATATAACAATAAACTACTTACTGACACCTTACCATCAAACCAGCAAAAAAAAAAACTTCAGATAAAATAAAATTTCAATTGGCTTAAAAACAATTGAAATCACTTTTTCTTTTCCACACCAACCTGAAAATAAAACAACTAAAGTCCTAAAAAAAAGAGCCAACAAATATAACAACATAAACTACACAAAATTACATACAAATTATTACAAAGCTGAAGACAAAACCTGCCAATTAAATAAATAAAACACATATTGGTGTACGAAATTAACTGTATGTACATAATAAATTTACATATGTATGTCAGCAACTAAACAAGCAGCCAGAAGACATCCCAACGCAACATCCAGTGAATCAACTTGAAAATAAAATAATTATATTCATTAAAAGCCAACAAATATAAAAACAAAAATTACTTAACTTGAATGCCGACAATTTACCACCAAACCTACAAAATATAAACCTGCAAATAAAATAAAATTAAATTCAGCCAAAATACAATTCAAAACACTTACCAAATCTGCAGCTAACCTGAAAATAAAACAAAATTTAAAAACTATCAAAAGTCAACAAATACACAACTCAAACTACTTACCAAATTTTCCGCAAATCAAAAGTCAAAACCTGAAAATAAAACAAAAAACAAAAAGTTTTTTATTGGTAGACTAGCTATGACAATTAGTAAACGGAAGACAGTACCAAGTTATGTTTTTCTTTATAGATTATTTATTTATTTCTTGATTACTTTTTACTGCAACACCAGTCCACACACTTGAGATCACAAAAGAAGAGAGAGCGTCGACACTTCAAGTGTGAGCAGACTAACTCATAATAATAATACCTAACATATCGATAATATTATTTAATGTTATTATTTGAATGTGGGAATAGGCGTATTCCAAAACGCCCCCCTCAAAAATAACATTAATTATCAAAATCATAAAAATAAACGAGGGGGAACGTTGTGAGTTGCTGCGGACACCGCAACTCTACGGTTATACCCGATACTAAGTCAGTATGGCTCTCCTCCGGCAGACGCCGCTAATATTTAACGACACGACAAAGAGTGCGTGCGAGAGAGACAGAAAATCAGTCTGAGCGTGACGTCGGGCGCTGCGTAGCCACTGCAAATTGATTTGTTCCTTTTGGCTATAAAAATGATCTGATCTGATCCAGATTCAGCAATCTAATAGATATGGTCATTATCTATGATTCTGCGTTTTTAGTTTTCTCAAATCTGCAATATTGTGGATGCAACAGATTTGCGTCCTTTGTGGGGGCGGACGGGGGTGGGGCGAAATTCTGAGATATACGTTTTATAGTGACATCTTAAAGGAGTGTGTGCACCAAATTTGGTTACTCTAGCCTTAATAGTCTCTGAGATTTGTGGTTGCCTCAGATTTTCGTCCTTTGCGGGGCGGAAGGGGGTGTGGCGAAATTTGGACAGGAAACGGTCAAGGTCCGATATCACAGGAGTGTGGATACCAAATTTGGTTGCTCTGGCTTTTATAGGTTCTGAGATCCTTGAACTCATATTTTGCAATTGGCAAAACCGACCATGAAACCTGTGTGTTAGAGTGAGACAGAGCGAGAAAGAGTGAAATTGTTTTCGTGATTCTGGCTGTAATAATTATACGATCTGGTTCAGATTTTGCACTCTAGAAGATATAGTCATCTTCTACGATTCTGCGTTTTTAGTTTTCTCGTATCGTCGAAAAATGTGGATGCCACAGATTTTCGTCCTTTGTGGGGCGGAAGTGGGCGGGGCGAAGTTTTGAAATATTTTTGGAGCAGTGACATATCACAGAAGTCTGGATCCAAAACATCGTTGCTCTAGCTCTTATAGTCTTTGAGCATTAGGCGCTGAAGGGGACGGACAGACGGACAGACGGACAGACGGACGGACGGACAGACAGACAGGGCTATTGATGCTGATCAAGAATATATATACTTTATAGGGTCGGAAACGATTCCTTCTGGACGTTACACACATCCACTTTTACCACAAATCTAATATACCCCAATACTCATTTTGAGTATCGGGTATAAAAATATAAAAAAGTTTTCATCATTAAATCAAAAAGGTAACATTCAATTGTTATTCTAATGTGGTTGGTGTGCATTCTGGGAAGTGTTATGTGATTTAGCATTTGCTCTAAGGATACGGGGAAAACCCAGAAAAACCCGATCAGATCACTTTAAAATTAGATTAACATAAAATTAAATTACTTTAACAATTCATTGGTTCTTTTGGTTCAAATCAAAAAAAAAAATTAAATATGAATTAATGTAATAAATTCGTTAATAAAGCTTCATGTTCATGTTTTCATTAAATTGGAATCATTCTTCTTGTAGTAGTCCTAATTTGTTCCGCAGTTCCGCAAATCTTCCAGCAGGTAGTGGCTTCGTGAAGATGTCAGCAAGTTGGTTGTCTGTATTAATATACTCAAGAGAAATCTCATTAGTTTCTATCTGTTCTCTTGAAAAATGATATTTTATATCAATATGCTTTGCTCCTTTATGACATGAGGGATTATTTGCAATGCTAATACAGCCTTGGTTGTCTTCATAAATTTTAATGGGTCTGTCGAGTTTAAGATTAATACTATTTAGAAGAGACTTTAGCCATAAAGCTTCTCTTACAGCTTCAAATAGGGCCATATATTCAGCTTCAGTTGATGAAGCTGCCACTGAATTCTGTCTTTTTGTATTCCAACAAATTAAATTGGAATCGAGCATTTTAAACAAATAACCTGTTGTACTTTTTCTATCAATCTCATTACTACCCCTGTTAAAGTTATTTTATTTGTAAGACAGCAGAATATCAGTATACAGAATTATATGTGCTTCCGAGTAACATACGCAAGAGAGAGACACCGAAAAGGGAACATCGATATACAGAACATCGATATGAGAACATCGATATGCAGCAGGGCACATGCGCAGTGTTGTTACAGATCAATATCTAATTATCGTGGCGGTCACTTTGAACACTCCTCCTCAACACAACGCATGTTTACAAACTTTAAATATACTTAACTAATATTCAATAACATGTCAAGCACTTATAAACGATCTTTTAAACCAAATGCGAATACAAATGTATGGTGCTTAACCTTGGCTAAGTTCTTTGTGAGGACATCTGCTATCATCTCATCGGTTGGCAGATATGCAATGTTGACTTCACCTCTCTTGAGAACCTCTCGAATATGATGTATCTTGACGTCGATGTGCTTTGTACGTGCATGAAACATGGGGTTTCTAGCAAGCTGCTGTGCTCCAATGTTGTCGCCGTTCATCTGAATAGCTGACTCCTTGGATATCAGCTTTAAGTCAATCAGTAGGCTGCGAAAGTATATCGCCTCTTTTGCTGCAGATGATAAGGCTATGTACTCTGCCTCCGTGGAACTGAGGGCAACCGTCGATTGCTTTCTTGACTCCCAAGAAACCGCTCCTCCTGCCAACATGCATACATAGCCAGTGAATGACTTTCGGTTCGTCATATCACTTGCCCAATCTGCATCAACAAAACACTCAATTGCCTTTCCTTGCTTTGTGTAGCATATCTCCCAGTCGATAGTTTTTGCCAAATATCGAAGGATGTGCTTGGCTGCCGCTTCATGCTCGGAATGAGGATCCTTGTTACGTTGTGCTAATTTGTTCACCGAATGCGCAATGTCTGGACGAGTCATAACAGCAAGATAAGATAACTCTCCAATTAGCTTTTGGAACGATGTGATGTCGACCCTGCGGCAATCCTCTTTGTTGCATGCCACCTGGTAACCAGCTTCAAGATGCGTGGACGTCTGTCGACAATCTTTCAAATTGTACTGTTCGAGCAACTCTCTAATATATTTCCGTTGGCTGATTGAAATCGCACCCGTACTGCCTTCACGTTTCACCTCAATACCTAAAAAGTATTGCATAGGCCCGATCTCAACCACATCAAATTCTGCTGCGATCTTTATCTTGATATCAGATATATCATCTAGGTCCTTACACGCCAAAATAATGTCATCTACGTAGACAGCTATTAGACACATATTTTTACCTGGCTTACGATACAGACAGGGTTCGTTGACAGTCGGTATAAAACCAATGCGTCTCAGCGTTGCATCCAACGTAGAGTTCCACACTCTTCCTGATTGTTTTAGGCCATATATACTTTTGTGAAGCCTCAAAACGTGATTTGGGTGAACTTCGCTGATGAAGCCCTCAGGTTGTCTCATAAAAACCTCATCTTCCAATTCGCCGTTGAGATACGCCGTGACAACATCCATTTGATGTAGGTGGAGACCATGTTCGACTGCAAGTGCAATTATCAACCTGATAGTTGCGTGGCGTACAACTGGTGCAAATGTTTCCTTGTAGTCGATCCCGTAGCGTTGGCTACAACCTTTCGCCACCAGACGTGATTTGAGCCTGTTCACGCTTCCATCCGGATTGGACTTAACTGCGTAAACCCATCTGCATCCAATGGACTTTTTCCCGCTAGGCAATTTAGTAAGCGACCACGTGCCGTTCTTCACGAGAGATTCGTACTCGTCCTTCATTGATGCTTTCCATATCTCGCCTTCAGTAGACCGTTCAGCTTGTGCGTAGTTTTGTGAAACTTGTACGTCTGCTGCCAGTATCGCATTGAGCATATGATACTGCTTCCTTGGTCGTCCTGGTTTGCCCGTCCGTACTATGGTTGGGCGTCCTGGTCCTCTTATTGGTTCTGGAATTACAAGAATGTCATTACTAGACCTAATCTCCTCCTGATATTCTGGCTCATTTTCTGGATCTTTAAATTGATCGATATCCATTTCGGGTTCAGCGTTCTGGTTTTGTTGAACCTCAATTGATGATATGTCATTGGAACATGATGCATCTAGTTTGCCCCCTTCAGGTTCTACAAAAATGACATCCCTACTCTCTACGAGTTTCCTGGTTTCTTTACTGACCAAACGGTATGCTTTGGCCGTATCCGAGTAGCCCACCATTATATACTCTAAGCCTTTCTGTGCGAACTTTGATTTCTTTGTTTTATCTAGAGCTATCGCTACTGAGCCAAAAACTCTTAAATGCGATACCACTGGCTTTCGACCTGTCCATATTTCAAAAGGTGTCACCCCGCTCAAGCAGCTGCTTGCCACTCTATTTCGCAAATACGTGGCAGTTCGAATCGCTTCTGCCCAAAAGCATTCACTCAACCCAGCATGCAGCAGCATACTTCTTGCCATTTCTACCAATGTTCTGTTGGCCCTTTCTGCAACTCCGTTTTGTTGAGGTGTATATGGCACTGTTAAGTTTCGCTTTATTCCATTTTGGTTTAGGTAATTGTCAAAAACGTTTGATATGTATTCTCGGCCATTGTCGCTTCGTAAAACCTTGACTTTTCTCCCAGTTTGGCACTCAACTTGACTTTTAAATTCTTTAAAAGCCTCGAAAACCTGATCTTTGGTTTTTAGGAAACTTACTGATACATATCTTGAACAATCATCAATAAATGTGGCGAAATATCGATTGCCTCCCATTGACTGCTTTTGCATTGGACCGCATACATCAGTATGTATTAAGTCTAGAACGCCCTTTGACCTGTTTGTGCTCGATTGAAATGGTTGCACGCAAATTTTACTTTTTGCGCATGTTGCACACACTTGTTTTGGCTTGTATATGCCCTTGAGACCTATTACCATCTCCTTGTTAACCATTTCCTTTAATGCGTCAAAATGTACATGTCCGAACCTATTGTGCCATTTGAATGCATCTGCCTCAACATTTACAATGTTCATACACTTTTCCTGATTGTCCTGAACCATAAACAATCCATTTTCCAGATGTGCCTTTATAACTATTTTTCCGTTTTCAAAAATCATCGCTTGATTTTTCTCAAACACAACTTTTTTTCCATGTTTTAATAGTTTTGTGACCGATATAAAATTGTACTGCAAATCTGGTACCAAGATAACATTTTCCATCGTAACGGATCTATCACCGAACTTTACTTGAACAGTTCCATGCCCTTCAGCAATAAGTGATTTACCGCCGGCTAAAAATACTTTTTGATTATCTTCCGTGAACGACACAAAGCGTTCCTTGTCACAACATAGATGCGCCGTTGCGCCACTGTCTATGCACCATGCATTTAACATCTGGTCATTCGGCTTAGCTAATCTTAGGATTGGTACATATTTTTCTGGTTCCACTTTGTCATATTCGGTTACGCAAAGCATTGTACCCAATCTTTCCCCGCTTTTACTGTTTGCGCCCTTGTTGTTTGCTTCTTCCTGCTTACTTTTAGCACGGCATTCCGATTTAAAATGGCCTTCCTTTCCGCATTTAAAACACTTTTTGCCCTTCTTAAAGTTTTTCTTAAAATTGTTGTTGTCATAACTGACGTGTAGTTCCGCGCTACTTGTAATTTCCTTGCTAATGCTATCTTCCTGCCTATTCGCTTCTTCAGAAATTTTTATTTTTAGCATGCTCAAGCTCGGCAAATCATCTCGCGTCTCAATCGCAACAACAAAACTTTCATACGATTTAGGCAAACCATTTAGCAACACAACTGATAAGATCTTTTCATCAACCTTTATGTTGACCTCTGCTAAAGCCTCGTGTACCACCTGGAATTTCCGCAAATATTCCTGTGCACTTATACCATCCGACATTTTTAACGTCAACAATTGTTTAATTAAAAACACTACCCTTGCTGGTCCGCTTGGCCTGTGAATTTTATTTAGCTTTTGCCATGCCTGTGACGACGATACACAATTTTTAATATTGTTTAGTTGGGTCGATTTAACACAAAGTAAAATTGACGCCAACGCCTTTTGATCCTTTAGTTCAAAAGCTGCACGTTGCTCACTTGTTGCACTTTCACTAAGCTCAATTTTACCACTGACGATTGGCCACAAATCATTTTGTATGAGAACACTTCTCATCAAAACTTCCCATGTGCTATAATTGTTTTCGTCCAGTTTCTCAATATTGAAATTCATATTTCCACTCATTTTTTATACTTATTGTCCCACAGTGCAAAATTTGTAACTGTCGATCGTCTCATGCACAAAGCAACTACGACGACAATACTGTTGTCCGTGTCTTTCTTTTGTTTTTTTCGTTTTCTTTTAAGTATCCCCCCGAGTTGCTATTTACACACACACACTCGCGATTTTCTATGCCTTGGTATACACACTTTTGGGTATACACACTCGCCGTTTTGTGCGGCTTGGCATACGCACTTTTTGGTATACACACTTGAGTCTCCGTTCGCTTTTGTGTTTCTTGATCCGTTGGGACTGCTTTATTTTGGACTTTAAACCACGGCAACGGTCCGATTCGCTGCAAAATTCTAATCAAAAAACACAATGCGAATCTCCGTTGAATTTGTTCAACTTGTTCTTTTGCCTTTCTATGTACACACATAACCCCAATGAGTCTATGCCATTTTTTAGCACTGCTTTTCACTAAGCACCAAACAATGTTTATTGTTTCTCACTGTTTCTGTTTTATACTGTTTCTGGGTGAATTGGTGTCTGGGCCCATAACCTGTTAAAGTTATTTTATTTGTAAGACAGCAGAATATCAGTATACAGAATTATATGTGCATCGATATACAGAACATCGATATGCAGCAGGGCACATGCGCAGTGTTGTTACAGATCAATATCTAATTATCGTGGCGGTCACTTTGAACAACCCCAATCGGAGTCTACATAGCCAACTAATGTATTTTCAAATGATGTATTCAATAGTTCCCTTTAAATATCTAATAACCCTTTTTAAACATTGCCATAACTCAGCATTGTTCTTGCTACTATATCTACTCAAGATATTTACAGCGGTAGCTAAATCTGGTCGTTGTCACAGCATTATGTACATTAAACAGCCAATAAGGTTACGACATGGAGCATTGCAGTCTTCATCTGAGTTAAGTAACTCATAATTTAGTTTATTTAGTAATGGAGTACTGACTGAATTGCAACTATCCATGTTAAATTTATTTAAAATTCTTTTTACATATGCAGCTTGACTCAAATATATTTTGTCTTCAAACATTTCTACTCTGATACCGATAAAATGTTTTATCTCATTTAAGTCAGTCATTCTAAATCTTTCGCTTAAATAATTTTTGAAATTATTCATTCTATCCATATCCCTTGTCGCTATTACTACATCATCAACATATAATAATACATATATGTTTTTCTTTATGTCACCTCTATCAAGAATATATATGCAACGATCCACGGGAGAGTTTACAAAATCGAATTCTTTCAATGCTTGCTCAAATACTTGAAACCAGCATCTAGCTGCTTGTTTGAGCCCATAAATGGCTTTGTTCAGTTTGCATACATGCCCAGCACCGCATAATACGCCCTGAGGAGGCCTCATATATATCTCCTCACTTAATGTACCATTGAGGAAAGCTGTGTTAACATCCATCTGATGGACTTTCAAATTAAACTGGACTGCCAATGATAGTACGAACCTAAAACTGGCAATTCTAGCAACGGGAGCAAATGTTTCTTCATAGTCTACTTGGTACTTTTGAGTAAATCCGCTTGCAACCAGTCTAGCTTTGTATTTTATTGGGACTCCTAGTTCATTATATTTAATGGAAAATACCCATCTACTGTCTACAATATTTTTGTTTTCTGGCTTCTTTATAATTGTCCAGGTGTTATTAATTTCATGGGCATTTAACTCTGTATTTATTGCCTCCTCCCAATCAGATTTATCATTCCTAAAATTTATTTCATCAAAAGAATTTGGAACTTCATCAAACATTATATGGGCATTTAATATAAATTTGTTAAAGCTTTTATCATGTTCTTTATAAGACACCTTCGGCTTAGACTTTAACCTCTCACTTTTTCTACTAATTATATTAGTATCCTTATTTTCTTCACGACAATTATCTGGCTGATCAGCTTTTTCACAATCCTTACTCTCATTCGGGATATATAATTCCTTACTATCATTCAGGAAATCAGTTTTTCTTTTCCTACTCTCATTCGGAAAATTCAGCTTTTCGCATTCCTTACTTTCATTCAGGATTTCACATTCCGTACTTTCATTCGGGAAATTAAACTGATCACATTCCTTACTCTCATTCAGGATTCCACATTCCGTACTATCATTCGGGAGATAAAACTGATCACATTCCTTACTCTCATTCAGGATTCCACATTCCGTACTATCATTCGGGAAATTAAGCTGATCAGATTCTTTCCTTACTCTCTTTCGGGAAATCTGTTTCAAATTTTACTTCTCTAGAATAAAGCATATTAGTCTCGTCTACGACAACATCTCTTGCAACAATAACTTTTCCTTTAATGACATCCCACAATTTGAGTCCATTTTGTTCATACCCTATCAAGATAGTGTTCGGGCGAAGCCCGAGTGTAAATTTTATACCATTGTCTTATTGCCTATCAATTCTCTTTCTTTTCTATTTTGGTCATTATACTAAACTAACGTAACGTAAGCGTAGCTTTATCTATGCTCGCTCAGCAACATGCTCTCATTTAATCATCTATTCTTATCTATGCTCGCTCTTGTTATCTTTTCTTTCCTATGCCGTCGCTAAGCCGTCAGCAGCTGCGCCTGCTCTAGCAGTTACCGCTTGATATAGTTGGAGAACAGACCCCTTTTGTCCCCAATCTATTACTTTGGCTCGAGATCGGCTCGCTTGCCTCATCCAAGTGTTTCACTCTAATACTATTGTAAAAGGCTCTGGCATCTTTGGCCACCCTCAACACACAAAATACCTATAATAAAAATTATAACGTTTTCGGAAATTAATAATTTGTGAAATTATTGAACAATCATAGTCAGCGAAAAAGCTCGTTGTCTCAACATTTGGTGACCCCGACGTGATCGTCAGTAACAATTTGGAAATAAACAATTATAAACAGTGAAAATTATCCGCTAAACATAACTGTTCGAACGCGAAGCGGTTAGTTCCCATTTCGTCGCGCGCTTGCTTACAAGCACTAATACAGCTACGTGCATTAGCGGCTTCGGGTTCGCTGCACTTGCGCTTGCATACCAAAAAAAATCAAACGGTTGGTTCTTCGATTCTTCTTTGTGCTTTGCTCGCTGCTGCCTGTCGAAAATGGATGAGTCTAATGACGTGCCGGAAAACAGGGTGTCTTTTTACAAACTAAAGGCACTCTCAATATACAAAAAAGCCGTTTCACTTCGAGAGACGATATTGAATGATGAAAACAACCCAATCAGTGAAGATGCGCTAAGTGTTCATTTAAAATTCTTGGAAAAAATGTCCGACTCATTTAATGTTACTCATTCTAATTTAGAAGAGCTTGATGTAAGCGAAATTGGCAGCGACTTAAGCAACAATTTTGACGATTTGGCGATGGAAATCGAAGTTCGTATTCGCTCAGCACTCCGCAGGACTACCCAGAACATGCCGCATCACTCAACGATACGACCCGAGCTCAACGTTACTGCCTCCGGAAATGTACGGTCACGATATCATATTCCTGACATTAAACTTCCCACTTTCCGTGGAGGTTATACTGAGTGGGCAGACTTTTACTCGATGTTTAGCACAGTAATAGATCAGGAGCCCTTTCTATCAAAGATTGAGAAGTTCCAGCACCTGCGCTCATGTTTGGATGGACCTGCCCTGGAGGCTGTTCGCTCTTTGGAAGTATCGGAGAGCAATTATGATATTGCATTGGACATTTTAAACAATCGTTTCAATAATAAACGTTTAATCTTTCAGGCACACGTCGCTGAGATTCTGAGGCATGAGAAGGTTGAAGATGGGTCAACTACAAAGCTACGTACTTTATCGGACAAGCTTCATTCTCACATGAGAGCGCTTAGATCGATGGGTACCATGGAGGAAATAGCTGGATGCATCATCGTTAACTCCACATACAAGTATCTCGACTCTGATACCAGGACCAAATGGGAGGAGCTGTCACCCCCTAACGTCATACCAACATGGGACCATTTTTCGGCTTTTTTGGAGAGGAGATGTCAAGCCATGGAGACCATGGATCAAGCTATGTCGATTCAAATCCATAGCAGTCAGGTTGGAAAACATAAACGAATCACTCATTCAAAACACAGTCTTGTTGCTACAAATACAATCGTATTGGAATGCGTGTTCTGTGATAATAAAGGGCATAACATTTACAGCTGCACTCGCTTTGGAAACCTTTCGCCATCTTTGCGTCTTAGAGAGGCAAGGAAGCTTAGAGTTTGCTTCAACTGTTTGAAGAAGGGACATCGGAATACCTCCTGCAGTTCAGGCTCTTGTCGCACATGCGGTGAAAAGCATCATACCCTTTTACATATCAACAATCCGCTGCCTACGTCAGTTAACACGGAACCTGCAAACGCTACTACGTCTCCTATTCAGACAGACTTATGCCCAGGCCCCAATCTTTCAAGTTCTCTTGTTGCCGCTTCATCACCATGCTCGCCTCCTGCTCAGAATCTTAGCTCAGACGTAGTGCTTCTAGCCACGACAGTCATTATGATAAAGAGTCGAGTTGGTGATCTTCTTCCTTGCCGGGCTCTTCTGGATTCAGGCTCTCAGATTAATTTAATAACCTCTCGCTTTGCTCAGAGGCTTCAGCTGAAACGAGCCAAAGGGTCGGTATCAGTATCGGGTATCGGCGCTGATTCTGCATTTCACACGGAAGGTTCAGTTAATTTGGTCATTCAATCCAGGACTTCCGATTACTTCACGAGTCTCACAGCTCTCGTTGCTCCACGTATTACAGGAAACCAGCCTGCTTCTTCATTTGATGTATCCAAATGGGAAATGCCATCCAATATCAGCCTTGCTGACCCACACTTTAACAAATCTCAGCGCATCGATGTACTTATTGGAGCCAGCTTATTTTACGACATTTTATGCGTTGGACAGATCAAATTGGAAAGGGGACTTCCTATAATACAAAAAACCCGTCTCGGCTGGGTTGTCACAGGTGGAGGTCAGTACTCCCGCAGCTCAGTGCTCCTAGCTGCCTCTAGTTCGACGGAATTGAGTCAAACGCCTACCGTTGGTTTGGATGAGCTAGTGCGAAGGTTCTGGGAAGTGGAAAACTGCCACGGTCCCGCTACAGAAGCAACAAAGGAGGAAATTGCTTGCGAGGAACATTTCAAAAAACATTGCGGTCGGCTTCCAAGTGGCGAATATTGCGTTCAATTGCCTTTAAAGCTGAGTGACAGTCTTCTTGGAGATTCTTATCAACAAGCCTATCGCAGATTTCTCAATCTAGAGCGCAAGTTGGTTCGCAAACCGCTTCTCAAGGCCCAATACGCCGCATTTATAAAGGAATACGTCGATTTGAATCACATGTCCCCTGTCAAAAGTGACGCACTTAAACAATGCAAATTTTTTCTTCCTCATCACTGCGTCTTAAGAGAAGACAAAACCACCACAAAACTCCGAGTAGTTTTCGACGGATCCGCTTGTACATCTACAGGATATTCCCTCAACGATATATTGATGTCAGGCCCAACAATTCAGCCAAAGTTAGTTACGACTCTTCTTCGATTTCGTACCTTTCGTATAGCATTGACTGGTGACATTTGTAAAATGTATAGATGCGTCCGTGTCTCGCCCCAAGATAGTTTTCTGCAGTGCATACTGTGGCGTGACTCACCCCTCGAGGAGCTAAGGACATTCAAGCTGGATACCGTGACCTATGGAACGAAACCAGCAGCATTTCTGGCCGTCCGTTCTATGCACCAACTAGCGGCAGACGAGAGTTCGTCATATCCAATTGGCTCTGAAGTTGTGCTGCGGGACTTTTACGTGGATGATTTGCTAACGGGGGGAGATACTACAAATGAGGTGCTGGAAATAATTCGCCAGGTGTCAGGACTATTAGCCAAAGGAAATTTCAAGATCAGAAAATGGTGTTCCAACGATACATATGTACTCGATCAAACACCCCATGAAGATAGGGAAACATTTGTTAAATTTACTGATGGCAGCGATGTAACCAAGACGCTAGGTTTAGCATGGAATCCCACTTCGGATGAGCTATTATTTTCATTCTGTCCCAATCAAGTCCCTTCGAAACCAACTAAGCGAGTTGTATTGTCAACTATTGCACGATTTTATGATCCACTCGGACTTATAGGGCCAGTTATTACTAAAGCAAAAATATTTCTACAGCAGCTGTGGAAAGAAAAGCTTCATTGGGATGAAAGTCTGCCAGTCTCCTTACGCACAACTTGGATCAACTTTATTCAGCAGTTTGACTCTATGCAACAAATTTCTTTCCCGCGCCTATCTTTCCTTCGAAGCAGCAACCTTGAAATGCATGGATTTTGTGATGCCAGCATGAGTGCTTATGGAGCTTGCATCTACGCTGTTTCGCAAGGCGACAATGGAGTCAAGGCAAATCTTCTATCTTCCAGATCTCGTGTAGCGCCACTGAAGACTATCACAATACCCAAGTTGGAATTATGTGGTGCAGCGCTACTCGCTCAGCTTATGCATGAAGTGTCTTTGATGAACTTCAAGTGCTCTTATTATTGCTGGTGTGACTCCACAGTCGTTTTGGCTTGGATCAAAAATCAACCATCCAACTTCAATGTATTTGTCGCTAATAGACTTTCTGTTATTCAGGAACTCACATCTGGAATGTCTTGGCTGCACGTGCCAACTGATCTAAACCCTGCCGATATGCTTTCTCGAGGATCATTACCAGCTGAGCTCATCAATTCTCATCTTTGGAAGTATGGACCTACATACTTGACAGCCAGTAAGGATCAATGGCCAAGTACACCTGCTCTTCCAGAGCCGGTTTTGGAGGCACGAAAAACCATACTAATTACAAACTGCGCGTCAAGATATTTGGTGGAAGAATCAAAGTTTGTAAATTCCTTCCCCAAAATGCAACGAATTTTTGCGTATGTATGCAAATTCATTCATCGACGAAAGTCTGGAATAACTGTGGAGGACTTGCGTTTGGGAACCGAACTGCTTATTCGTCTTACTCAACAATCTCGTCTATCCACTGAAATAAGAGCCCTGGAAACGCGAAAGGACATCAAGGCTTCAAGCTCGATCGCCTCTCTTTCGCCATTTTTAGATGATTGCGGTTTGCTTCGAGTTGGAGGGCGTCTTAAAAACTCTACCTTGGACTTTAAAGCACGGCATCCCATAATATTGCCCAAGAATCATTCCATCACTTCTGCTCTGATACGGCACTTACACGAAAAGCACCTTCACGCTGGACCCCAGTCGCTATTAGCCATCATTCGTCAAACGTACTGGCCAATCGGTGGCCGAAAGACCGTAACACACGTAATCCAAAAGTGTGTCAGATGCTTTAGAGTGAAGCCTCGAACTCTCGAGCAAATAATGGCAGATCTTCCGGTGGACAGAGTCAGCGAATCTCGTGCATTTTTAGTTACCGGCGTGGACTATTGCGGTCCGTTCCTGTATAAATCAGAAGTTCGAAACCGGCCCCCACTAAAGTGCTACATGAGCATTTTTATATGCTTCTCCACCAAGGCGGTTCACATCGAGCTTGTGAAGGATCTTACAACATCTGCGTTCCTCTCTGCTCTTCGCCGTTTCATTTGCACCCGTGGAAGACCGATTCGTATTTGGTCAGATAATGCCACAAATTTTGTTGGAGCGCGGAACGAACTGGCGGAACTTAAGTCGCTATTCCTAAGCGACAGTCATCAAGAAGCCGTGCATCAAGCTTGTCTCAACGATTGCATCGATTGGCGTTTCATTCCTCCTAGATCGCCACATTTTGGAGGATTGTGGGAGGCGTCAGTCAAGCTTGCTAAGCATCATCTTCGACGTGCCCTCGGATCCTCGCTTCTTGGATTTGATGAGCTGCGCACTCTCGCGTGCAATATCTGTGCAATCATTAATTCAAGGCCATTGTTTCCTCTTTCAGAGAACCCTGCAGATCTCGATGTACTCACGCCCAGCCATTTTCTAGTTGGCGCCCCTATCACAACCTTCTTGGAGCCTGACTTGGTTCATTTAAACGTCGATCGCTTGGACCGTTGGCAGAAGGTCACACAGCTTCAGCAAATCTTTTGGTCTCGCTGGCGCCAATCGTATTTAACCAGTCTTCAAGAAAGAACGAAGTGGCGCACCCGGAATCCTGAGCTTCACGTCAATGATGTCGTTCTTGTTAAGGACGAGAACTTCCCTCCTCTGAAGTGGCCTCTAGCGAGAATCCTCGAGCTCATCCCAGGAGCTGACGGCGTATCTCGAGTCGCCTTGATCAGGATGGCTACAGGTGTTAGCCGAAGAGCACTTGCAAAACTATGTCTATTGCCTCTACGAGATGAGGTGAAAGGCATGGATCCTTCCACGGGGGGAGTATGTTCGGGCGAAGCCCGAGTGTAAATTTTATACCATTGTCTTATTGCCTATCAATTCTCTTTCTTTTCTATTTTGGTCATTATACTAAACTAACGTAACGTAAGCGTAGCTTTATCTATGCTCGCTCAGCAACATGCTCTCATTTAATCATCTATTCTTATCTATGCTCGCTCTTGTTATCTTTTCTTTCCTATGCCGTCGCTAAGCCGTCAGCAGCTGCGCCTGCTCTAGCAGTTACCGCTTGATATAGTTGGAGAACAGACCCCTTTTGTCCCCAATCTATTACTTTGGCTCGAGATCGGCTCGCTTGCCTCATCCAAGTGTTTCACTCTAATACTATTGTAAAAGGCTCTGGCATCTTTGGCCACCCTCAACACACAAAATACCTATAATAAAAATTATAACGTTTTCGGAAATTAATAATTTGTGAAATTATTGAACAATCATAGTCAGCGAAAAAGCTCGTTGTCTCAACAGATAGCTTTGAATGATTTTTCATCAAATTTACCTTTTTTAATTTTGTTGTGCACATACACGGTTGAACCGAACACTCTTAAAAATTTTAAATTGGGCTTTCTATTGTGCCACAGCTCATATGGGGTCATTTTACAATCACCAAGTGCTTTGCTTGGAATTCTGTTGATTAGATATGTTGCAGTTAGCACAGCTTCACCCCAAAAACTTTTGTCTAATTTTGCACCATTTACCATAGCACGAGCTTTCTCTGTAATGGTTCTTATCATTCGCTCCGAAACACCATTCAACTGAGGTGTATGTGGCACTGTCAAATGATAACTTATTCCTTTATTAACGCAGAACTCACGCATTTCATTCGACAAGTATTCTCTACCGTTGTCAATGTACAAATTGACAATCTTGAAATTAAAATGAGCCTCGCTCTTTGCTACAAAATCTTTAATACATTGAATACATCTGATTTATATTTTAACAAATAGGTTACACAATAATGTGTAAATTGATCTACGAAGATCACAAAATAATTTTTATCGTCTAGTGTAACTGGTTTAATGGGGCCACATACATCTGAATGTATTACAAACAAGGGTCGTTTTATATAACTTTTATCTTTAGATTGCTTAAATGGCAACCTAGATGACATCAGACCTGCTACATGTAAATGTAGAGAACAAAAAAAAACGGGATGCTGAAAATGAAACAAATAAAGAAAATTATATATCACAAGCCAGTAATAAAAATAAATCGACCACAAATAAAATTAAAGCCAAAAAAAATGTATTTCAACCACTAATTCAGGCATCTCCCCCAACAATGACCATGAGTAGATCTTCACTCCTGACGGAGCTAGAAAATAGCAATGACTTGGTCAAAAATTGGCTCAGGGATATGCCAACGACTAGGACCCTCAACACGGCAGTCATCCCTGCCCCCGTTATTACCCCGGGTAAAAGATTGAATAGGGACATGGACAGCACTGACGAGGACAAATCCCCCATTGGCACATCGAGAATGGACCTTGATCTTGACCTTAACACCCCAAAATTCCAAAGCATCGCCGCCAAAAAGCTTGCCTCCGAGTTCAAGAAGGTAAAAAAGCACAACTCCACTGAGGCAAACAGGCTATCAACGTCACCTCCCAAGAAGAAAGGTAATGACACTGGGGTGTCACACGTCGTCCCTGTGCCAAACGAAAATGCTCAGCCTTGTCCACTCCCCACAATGAGTAGGCATAGCAAAGATCTCAATGACAGCGAAAGTAACCATATCGAACAGCCTGAGCTCCTTCCATGGCAGGTAGTGCCATCGAGCAAGAGAGTGCCTTCTATTCACATAGCTGGTGTCAAAGCTATAGTTCCCCTACTAGAACAACTAAATTATACAGCGGGTGTGGACAGCTTCAAAACGAAAAGCACCCCAGGGAACGGTATCAGAATCCAATGCGTTGATATGAACGCCCATAGGAAAATAACACAA
This sequence comes from Drosophila persimilis, assembly GCF_003286085.1. Lineage (NCBI taxonomy): Eukaryota > Metazoa > Arthropoda > Insecta > Diptera > Drosophilidae > Drosophila > Drosophila persimilis. Next base: position 113,545 of record NW_020825524.1, read on the forward strand.
CTCCTCCACGACCAAAAGTTGCTAATGCATACGCACCAGCCAAACGGTCAGCGTGGTGCACGCTATATTCTGAGACACCTGCACTACTCGACGACGAATGAGTGGATTTCTGCTGAATTAAAAAAAAGGGCCTTCGTCGTCAGATTCTGCGCCAATATGAAGCATGTAGTTACAGGAAGGCCAATAAACATGTTCGAGTTAGAGATTGAGCAGAAAAGGGATGGCTCGCATGACAAAATTCTAAAGATAAATGTATTAGGAGGCCAGTCAGTGGCATTTGAAAAAAAACTGCCACCCAGGAATCCCCTGCAATGCCACAGGTGCCAGACCTATGGTCACACCAGAAACTATTGCCGGAACGAGCCCAAATGCATGAAGTGTGCCAGAGGCCACCTCTCAACCGAATGCACGAAGCCCAGACACACCCCAGCCAAGTGCGCAAACTGCGACGGGGAACATGTCAGCTGCTTTAAGGGCTGTCCAGCCTTTAAAGCGGCCAGAAGCAGGCTCAAGGTGAACAAACTGATCAACGATGATAGACTCACAAAGCAAGCTTTAGGGAGGCCCAGCGTATGGGAGCAGATATCCAAACGTCCTCAAACATTCCGAGTGGTCCCCTTTCCAGCAGGTAGCCATCGCAGGGATGTGAGTGGCTGCGACGAGGGCCGGACACCGAGCGGACACCGCAACTCTACAGTTATACCCGATACTAAGTCAGTATGGCTCTCCTCCGGCAGACGCCGCTAATAAAAAACGACACGACAAAGTGTGCGTGCGAGAGAGACAGAAAATCAGTCTGAGCGTGACGTCACGCGCTGCGTAGCCACTGCAAATTGATTTGTTTCCTTTGGCTACAAAATGATCTGATCTGATCCAGATTCAGCAATCTGATAGATATGGTCGTTATCTATGATTCTACGTTTTTAGTTTTCTCAAAACTGCAATATTGTGGATGCAACAGATTTTCGTCCTTTGTGTGGGCGGAAAGGGGTGGGGCGAAATTTTGAGATATAAGTTTTATAGTGAGATCTAACAGAAGTGCGGATACCAAATTTGGTTACTCTAGCTTTAATAGTCTCTGAGATTTGTGAATATCCCCATATTTGCATTCTTTGCGGGGGCGGAAGGGGGTGTGGCGAAATTTTGAAACAAACTCGTCTCGGTCCGATATATTAGGAGTGTGGATACCAAATTTGGTTGCTCTAGCTTTTATAGTCTCTGAGATCTGGCGCTAATGTTTTACTCTAAGCAAAGCCGCCTATGCTACGTGTGTGTTAGAGAGAGACAGGGCGAGAAAAAATGAAATTGTTTTCTTGATGCTGGCTATAATAATAATACGATCCAATTCAGATTCCGCAGTCTAAAAGATATGGTCATTCTCTACGATTCTGCGTTTTTGGTTTTCTCGTATCTTTAAAATTGTGGATGCCACAGATTTTCGCCCTTTGTGGGAGCGGAAGTGGGCGGGGCAAAGTTTTGAAATATTTTTGTAGCAGTGACATATCACAGAAGTCTGGATCCAAAACATCGTTGCTCTAGCTCTTATAGTCTTTGAGCATTAGGCGCTGAAGGGGACGGACAGACGGACGGACGGACAGACGGACAGACAGACATGGCTCAATCGACTCGGCTATTGATGCTGATCAAGAATATATATACTTTATGGGGTCGGAAACGATTCCTTCTGGACGTTACACACATACACTTTTACCACAAATCTAATATACCCCAATACTCATTTTGAGTATCGGGTATAAAAAGGATAAAGTAGGGAAAGGACGGAGAGCTCCTATAGCCGTGGACATGAATCCCAACCCAGCCGCCAGCCATCTGGAGAAATTCCAGAATAGACTGCGAGAGGAGCAGATTGCACTCTCACAGTCCTCTAAAACAATGGCAGTGGGTCCGGCCGAACCTGAAAGCAAGCGATTTGAAGAAAGGCTGAACAAGATCGAAGCCAGCATAAGAGACATCCTGGCTGCCATCAGTCAACTAGGCAGTCTAGTGCAGAGCCTTCCCTCCAACGGCAAGTCCGTGCCTCTCAGGGCAGACAGAGATAACAGCAGCCAAATGGAAGAAGACAACTAAAATGACTCATTTAATATCACAGACAACATTGACATCCAGCCAATACAAATTTTATTCATGCACACAAACAACAGCAGCAACAACAACAATTCCAATACGTTAAGGTTAGCCACTTGGAATGCCTATGGAATAAAAAATAAAATGATTAAATCAGAAACTCATATGACAAATGTGAACATACATGGTCATCGAAACAAGGGTCAAACAGGATGCATGGAATCACCCAACTTTGCTCGACAAATCCTAAGCTGGTCCTTGATTATTGACACCTTACCACCTGAAATGTAAATAAATAAAGTTAAAATCATCACAAAAAATCATTAAAAGCCAATAAATATAACAACAAAAACTATTTACCAAATTTATCATGAATCTGAAAATAGAAAAACCTGAAAACAAAACAAAATATAAAATAACTATTTACATAACAAATTAATTTTAATAAATACTCAAACAATTTGTAGACATCAGGAGCAACAGCCTTTCCAAGAGACACGCTTGAAATAACATTGGCATTGGAATAAAGCTGCATCAAAATGTGGCGAAGGCCCCTCACGTCATACAAGGAATCACCCAACTTTGCTCGACAAATTCTAAGCTGGTCCTTGATTACTGACACCTTAACACCTGAAATGTAAATAAATAAAGTTAAAATCATCACAAAAAATCATTAAAAGCCAATAAACTACCCACCAAATCTATCATGTATTGGCGTACAAAATAACTATTTACATAACAATCAATGTCAGTATATACGCAAACAAGTTGTAGACATCAAGCGCAACAGCCAGTGAAAATAAAACAAACATCAGTCATCAAAAGCCAACAAATATAACAATAAACTACTTACTGACACCTTACCAAGCTCACTCCGCCCCCAAGCTCACTTGGACCTATAAACAGGTCCGTTGTGTTGCCGCATGGGCATGTGCCCCTTCGCGTTGCCCGAACCGTGAGAGCATACTACTGCAGGTTAAGGGCAGTCCCATCCGTGGGCTTGGATGTATTTGGACAAGGTCCCTGGTTTGATTACGGATAGGTCCGAAATGTCCGTGAGGAAAGCGGCCCGAGAATACGAAGACGACGATTTCCAAGGGCTGGGCAGTGGCAGAAGAAGTGGGGGACCGATTCCTCCTCCTCCTCGTCGCGACAACTCCTGCAGAAGTCGTTATGAGGGATTGACAGTCTAGAGGCGTGAGTGCCGATCTGCCAGTGTCCCGTAATGGCTCTAGTAACTGCAGAGCACTGTGCTCTGCTGAGTTTATACAGCTCTGCTGAGCGCTTCTTCGATCGATATGGCCATATCAATCTTGAGATTTTACAGGAAACGGTTTGCTGCCATCTCCTATTGGCATTTTGCTCGAACAATTCGTGCGTTAGGAGCCTGCACGTAGCCAAGGGCATCGCTACTTGCTCCCTCTCCGATAGGAGAGGAATCGTAGTACCCTGCCTGGCTAGCTCGTCGGCGGCGTCATTCCCCTCGATGTCCCTGTGGCCGGGGACCCATATAAGGAAGAGATCTAACTGCTCTGCGGTCTCGTGCAGAGACCTGCGGCAGTTATTTACAGTCGCTGAGTTCGACGATATTGAGCCTAGAGCTTTGATAGCTGCTTGGCTGTCCGAGAAGACGCACACTAAGTGCGTATCTAGGAGTAGTTTGGAGACGATCGAAATGGCCTCCTTGATGGCTTCAACCTCCGCTTGGAACACACTACAGTGATCCGGGAGCCTGAAGCAATGACTGATGTTCAGCTCGCTGCAGTAGACTCCGCCTCCCACGCGGCCGTCTAGCTTTGAGCCATCAGTGTAGAAGTGGACCGCATTTGCAGGCCCTGGTTCGCCCATCTCCCAGTCCTCCCTAGATGGGATTGATACCTGGAAGGGCGTCGAGAGGTGATCACTGGGGATACAGTAATCTGTCCTCTCTGGTAATTGCGGGAGTCGCATCAGGATTCCCGAGTGCCCAACCGCGGATGCTTTCCACAGTCTGGCTTCTCTCATTCGGAGGGCGGAAAGTGTTGCCACCTTCTTTCCCATGAGATCAACCGGGAGGAGGTCCAGCACAGTATCCAGGGCTTCCCCTGGAGTAGTGCGTAGCCCGCCAGTTATGCATAGCTCTGCCATGCGTTGAACTCTGCTGAGTTTGTTGAGGCCTGTCCTTTTGTCCAAGGCTGGCCACCATACCACCACTCCATAGAGCATGATTGGTCGTATGATGGCGGTGTAGAGCCACCGAACTATATATGGGGTCATTCCCCATTTTAGTCCGATGGCTTTCCTGCAAGTATAGAGGGCCACTGTGGCCTTCTTTACTCTATCCTCTATGCTCAATTTCCAATCGAGCTTTCTATCGAGGATTAGGCCAAGATACTTGGCGTTGTTGCTGAAGACTAGCGTTTCCCCACATAGTCTTGGGGGAATCAGTGCCGGAACTTTGTACTTCCTAGTGAAAAGCACCAGTTCCGTTTTAGACGGGTTGACGCCTAACCCGCATTTGTCTGCCCATTTCGACATTTTCGTGAGAGTACTTGTCATGCACTCACACAACGTCTGCGGAAATTTTCCGGAGAATGCTATGGCAACGTCGTCCGCGTACGCCACCACGCGGCAGCCACCGCCCTCTATCTCCCGCAGCAGTGTGTTCACTGCCACGTTCCATAGGAGGGGCGAGAGGACTCCGCCCTGCGGTGTGCCTCTGCTGACAAATCTGGTACACGTTAACGTCCCCAGTGATGCCTCAACCGTCCTGCATTGTAGCATCTGATCGATCAAGCTCACCGTCCTGGAGTCAACGCCCAGATCCGTCAGTGCGCCCGTGATGGCGGTCGGAAGGATGTTGTTAAAGGCGCCTTCTATGTCGAGGAAGGCTACTAGGGTGTACTCCTTAAAATTAAGGGACGCTTCGATGATCGATGTGATCGAGTGTAGGGCCGTTTCGGTGGATCTTCCCTTCCGATAGGCATGCTGGGAGTCTGAGATCAGACTGGACGGAATGCACGCCGTTAGATGCAGCCCCAGGAGCCGCTCCATCGCCTTTAGAAGAAAAGACGATAGACTTATGGGTCTGAAATCTTTTGGGGCAGTGTGCGAGGGCTTGCCTGCCTTGGGTATGAATACGACTTTGGTCTGAAGCCAGGTGTCAGGAATGCACCCGTGGGAGAAGATTCCCTCGTAAATTATTTTGAGCCAGTTAATGGCTTTGTGTCCCGCGTGAATCAGTTGGGCAGGGAAAATGCCGTCTGCCCCGCGGACTTGTAGGGTTTAAAACTTCTGATCGCCCAGGAAATGTTCTCCTGGCTTAGCAGTCTCAGGATGGCATTTGAGGCGACGGAAGGAGGCGCGAGGTAGTTGGGTCTGTTTTCATCGCAGCCAGGGAAGTGGGTATTTAGGAGAAGATTTAGCGACTCCTCGCTGGACGTAGTCCACGACTGGTCGGTGTTCTTCAAGTAGCCCAGGGTGGGTGTTGTCTTCGAGAGAACTCTGCGCAAGCGTGAGGCTTCTGAGTTACTCTCGATTTCGCTGCAGAACTTACGCCAGGAGGCGCGTTTGGCTTTTCTAAGTTCTTTGTTGTAGGTTGACAGACTGGCTTTGTACTCGGCCCAGTTTTGCTCAACGTTTTCAGCCTTAGCTTTATTGAAGAGTCTCCGGGAGGCTTTCCGGAGTTCACCCAGTTTCGGATTCCACCATTCAGGTTTCTTCCGGCCTCTGTTCTTGCCAGAGGGGCATGCTTTGTCGAGCGCCTTATTGCAGGCGTCGGTAAAGATCTTAAGAAGACGAGTCGTGGCCTCCGTGGAGAACTCCTCCTCAGATGGGGGCTCAGGGAGAACACGACAGAGGTAGTCAGAATACCGAGTCCAGTTTGTCCGCCTGATGTTCCGGAAACGGACTGGCTTCGGCACTGAGAAGGAGAAGACAGTTTCCACGTACCTGTGGTCCGAGAAGGAGTGCTCTTCCAGGACCCTCCAGGATACAATGTTACGCTGTATCTCATGAGAGGCAAGCGTGAGGTCCAGGACCTCCTTGCGGTTTTTAATGATAAAGGTGGGATCACTACCCCGGTTTAATAAGACCATCTGTGTGGTCAGTAAGTAACTGAAAAGGTACTCACCCCTTTCGTTTGTGTCAGTGCTTCCCCACTGACAGTGATGTGCATTGGCATCACACCCCACAATTAGGCCGATGTCCTTGGCCGGAGAGGCGCGTGTGGAGGGGGCTCTGGTTGTTCGTGCCCCATGTATGCGGAGCAGATCCTCAGTGAGCGCTCCTGGCCTTCGAGGCTCACTGCGGTGTGGTCTTCATTGCTGAAATTTGGGAGCAAAAATAAGTGCAACTCTCTTTTTGTAAGAATGCAGGTACGAGTTTTACCTGCGGTTTCAGCTACATATAGCTTGTAGTCAGAAGTCCTCAGACCGGAGACCCTGTTTCCGAGGATCCAGGGCTCCTGAATGAGTACTATGTCGGCCAGATGGAGGCCACCCTTGGCCAGATGGAGCAGTAGAGCAGCGCATGCTGCCTTACAATGGTGGAGGTTTATCTGCAGGAGCGTCAACGACATTCCTGAGGCTCGCCTTCACCATTGTTACTTCTGGATCGCTGTCAGGGGACTCCGGCTCCTCCCCGACAACGATATGGCTGAGACCTCTGGCTAGGTCGCTCTCGTCGAACGCGTAGTCGTCCAGGATGTCGTCCGACATCATGGACGCCGCATCCGACGCCGGGTTATCTTCCTCGCACGAGGCCCCCTCTTTCGGGATCTCCGGCAGCTCCGGGTCTGGCTCGACCGTCGCTTGCCTGCCCTTGCGATCGGACTTGTACGTGGATATGGTGACCTTCTTATAGCCATAATCCACTACACCGTCCGACTTTGCGAGGAGATCTATTGATTCCTCATTTAGGACGAGGATAATCTGGCGCCTCTGCCCTTGGATATCCTCCACCTTTGCCACCTTCCAATTGGCTGTAGGAAGGTGGGGGTTGCAGACCTGCAGTAACCTGAGGATCTTCTCAGGCTCTGCAGGCTTAGCCGAGACCCACGCTCTGGCTCTCGGGCGACTAGGGACATCTTCCCACTTCACGGCCTCCAGTTTCGCCCCTGGATAGACCTCTTTTAGGGCCGCCACCGCCTTCATGTAGAGGGCCGCAGAGCGAGCGTCTTGGCAGGCGATGGCTTTCACCTTGCCTTGATGCCACCCTGCGTCCTCACACTTTGGCGGTGGTCCGCCGTTCTCCTCCAGTTCCAGTAGGAACCGGTCCTGGAGCTCGTTCACCGATCAGGGTCTTGCCCCTCGCCACCTCAGCGAACGACCGGTTCGTGAGGTGGGTCTTCACCCGCTTGGGTTGCTGGGCTTGACCTGGCTGATTTGCGGGGTCCTCCGCTGAGCGTTGCCGCTTGTTGGGGGCCTTGGCTGGCTGGAACAGAGGAAGGATTGAGCAGGCCCACAGCCTCTGCTCCTTTCCTTCGGCTGACGCCTTGAAATTCGGGTCTTCGTTGGACAGGATGAAGGCCGCTCGTCTCCTGTCCTGGTACGACGGCTTTCCTCCCCGTGGTGCAGAGACGCTGCCCGCCGGGGGTCCCAAGGGTTCTTCGGTCCCGGTGCGCTTACCAGCCGCGATTTCGCTCTGCTTGGCAGCCACCCCGGTATCCGCTTCGCCCTTGGAGCCACCCGACTTGGAAGGACCCGATTGGCTTTTCGGGCCCCCCCTCGCTGGTGCAGAGGGATTGGCTTGTCCCTCCGGTACTTTAAGAGGAGTACCGAGCTCCTTTGCGGCTTTGTTTGTTTTTATATGTTTATTATTATTTGGCATAGTTATTCCCACGAGTAGGCGGGAAGGGGATGGTCACCCGAGGCATAGCCCGCTTGCCCCGGGAAGCCTGATTTAAACTGGAGGTCGGCAGGTATCCAGAGTCCGCATATTAGCGACCGGGCACCCCCCCGGCCATGCATCCCTCGGCATATAACAGTGTCACCTTGGATTGGGGTAATTTCACTGAGAGTTTTCTTCTCTCCGCCCGACTACCATTCGCCAGCATCCTAGCAGAGACATGACCGTGCTAGGACCTGTTTCCAGCCGCCCTCACGGGGAGAGTATAGTCGCACTTCCACCGGTGTGCACAGTTACGGCGGGTGACGGTTCGCTCCCTCTGTGTCCTAGGGGGGGTGTGAGACGCAGATCGCACCGGGTATTACTAACCGGAGCGGCTGCGCCTCAGTTCCGAGTTCACAGTTGTGCGAGCCGACCCGTCATCCGTTTGTCCCCCTGTAGCACCCGATGGCTGACGGCCTCTATTACCAAACCTGCAAATAAAATAAAATTAAATTCAGCCAAAATACAATTTAAAACACTTACCAAATCTGCCGCAAACCTAAAAATAAAACAACTAAAGTCCTAAAAAAAAAAAAGAGCCAACAAATATAACAACATAAACTACACAAAATTACATACAAATTATTACAAAGCTGAAGACAAAACCTGCCAATTAAATAAATAAAACACATATGTATGTCAGCAACTAAACAAGCAGCCAGAAGACATCCCAACGCAACATCCAGTGAATCAACTTGAAAATAATATAATTATATTCATTAAAAGCCAACAAATATAAAAACAACGAGGGGGGACGTTCTGAGTTGCTGCGGACAGCGCAACTCTACAGTTATACCCGATACTAAGTCAGTATGGCTCCCCTCCGGCAGCGCCGCTAATATTAAACGACACGACAAAGAGTGCGTGCGAGAGAGACAGAAAATCAGTCTGAGCGTGACGTCGGGCGCTGCGTAGCCACTGCAAATTGATTTGTTCCTTTTGGCTATAAAAATGATCTGATCTGATCCAGATTCAGCAACCTGATAGATATGGTCATTATCTATGATTCTGCGTTTTTAGTTTTCTCGAATCTGCAATATTGTGGATGCAACAGATTTTCGTCCTTTGTGTGGGCGGAAGGGGGTGGGGCGAAATTTTGAGATATACGTTTTATAGTGAGATCTAACAGGAGTGCGGATACAAAATTTGGTTACTCTAGCTTTAATAGTCTCTGAGATTTGTGAATATCCCCAGATTTGCATCCTTTGCGGGGGCGGAAGGGGGTGTGGCGAAATTTTGAAACAAACTCGTCTCGGTCCGATATATTAGGAGTGTGGATACCAAATTTGGTTGCACTAGCTTTTATAGTCTCTGAGATCTAGGCGCTAATGTTTTACTCTAAGCAAAGCCGCCTATGCTACGTGTGTGTTAGAGAGAGACAGGGCGAGAAAAAATTAAATTGTTTTCGTGATGCTGGCTATAATAATAATACGATCCAATTCAGATTCTGCAGTCTAAAAGATATGGTCATTCTCTACGATTCTGTTTTTTTAGTTTTCTCGTATCGTCAAAATTGTGGATGCCACAGATTTTCGCCCTTTGTGGGGGCGGAAGTGGGCGGGGCAAAGTTTTGAAATATTTTTGGAGCAGTGACATATCACAGAAGTCTGGATCCAAAACATCGTTGCTCTAGCTCTTATAGTCTTTGAGCATTAGGCGCTGAAGGGGACGGACAGACGGACAGACGGACGGACGGACAGACGGACAGACGGACAGACGGACAGACAGACATGGCTTAATCGACTCGGCTATTGATGCTGATCAAGAATATATATACTTTATGGGGTCGGAAACGATTCCTTCTGGACGTTACACACATCCACTTTTACCACAAATCTAATATACCCCAATACTCATTTTGAGTATCGGGTATAAAAATTACTTAACTTGAATGCCGACAATTTACCACCAAACCTACAAAATATAAACCTGCAAATAAAATAAAATTAAATTCAGCCAAAATACAATTCAAAACACTTACCAAATCTGCAGCAAACCTGAAAATAAAAAAAAAATTAAAATGCCAGCAACAAAGCAAGCAACCAGAAGACAGAACCAAAGAAACATCCAGTGAATCAACTTGAAAATAAAATAATTATATTCATTAAAAGTCAACAAATATAAAAACATAAATTACTTAACTTGATTGCCGACACTCCATTAACAAAATATAAACCTGCAAAAAAAATAAAATTAAACTCAGCCAAAATACAATTCAAAACACTTACCAAATCTGCCGCAAACCTGAAAATAAAACAAAATTTAAAAACTATTAAAAGTCAACAAATACACAACTCAAACTACTTACCAAATTTTCCGCAAATCAAAAGTCAAAACCTGAAAATAAAACAAAAAACAAAAAGTTTTTATATATTTTACAGATAGCAAGCAAATGCATCATCGCTTTCACGAAACTTACATCCTCCAGACCCATACGAATCCCGGGTGGCCGGACCAGCAGCCACTCGGTTGATCGAGCCAATCCACAGGCAACGCATCTTCGGTGGCCGGACCAGCAGCCACTCGGCCGAGCGGGTTAACCTGAGCTTAATCTTAAAATAAAATTAAAATAAAGCAAAAAAAAAAAGCAATTAATTGTAATAAATACCACATTGTTATCGATATTTATGTAATCTTATGTTGCCAAAACTTGTAATGTTGTCAGTTTGCCTTAGGGTCACATTGGAAAGTGTGCCTTAAGCCAATTTAAACATCAAAAAAAAAAAACGGGATGCTGAAAATGAAACAAATAAAGAAAATTATATATCACAAGCCAGTAATAAAAACAAAATCGACCACAAATAAAATTAAAGCCAAAAAAATTTATTTCAACCACTAATTCAGGCATCTCCCCCAACAATGACCATGAGTAGATCTTCACCCCTGACTGAGCTAGAAAATAGCAATGACTTGGTCAAAAATTGGCTCGGGGATATGCCAATGACTAGGACCCTCAACACGGCAGTCATCCCTGCCCCCGTTATTAACCCCGGTAAAAGATTGAATAGGGACATGGACAGCACTGACGAGGACAAATCCCCCATTGGCACACCGAGAATGGACCTTGATCTTGACCTTAACACCCCAAAATTCCAAAGCATCGCCGCCAAAAAGCTTGCCTCCGAGTTCAAGAAGGTAAAAAAGCACAACTCCACTGAGGCAAACAGGCTATCAACGTCACCTCCCAAGAAGAAAGGTAATGACACTGGGGTGTCACACGTCGTCCCTGTGCCAAACGAAAATGCTCAGCCTTGTCCACTCCCCACAATGAGTAGGCATAGCAAAGATCTCAATGACAGCGAAAGTAACCATATCGAACAGCCTGAGCTCCTTCCATGGCAGGTAGTGCCATCGAGCAAGAGAGTGCCTTCTATTCACATAGCTGGTGTCAAAGCTATAGTTCCCCTACTAGAACAACTAAATTATACAGCGGGTGTGGACAGCTTCAAAACGAAAAGCAACCCAGGGAAAATAACACAACTCCTCCACGACCAAAAGTTGCTAATGCATACGCACCAGCCAAACGGTCAGCGTGGTGCACGCTATATTCTGAGACACCTGCACTACTCGACGACGAATGAGTGGATTTCTGCTGAATTAAAAAAAAGGGCCTTCGTCGTCAGATTCTGCGCCAATATGAAGCATGTAGTTACAGGAAGGCCAATAAACATGTTCGAGTTAGAGATATCGCTCCTCAAACATTCCTCCTTTCCAGCAGGTAGCCATCGCAGGGATGTGAGTGGCTGTGACGAGGGCCGAAGTGGACCAGTGAGGGGCTTCACAAACCCTTTCTCTGGCAGAAATGTCCAACCCAAGCCCAGCCACCATAGTACCGAAATCAAGAGAAGGCTTACCAAGATTAAGAACAGAGAAAAGAGAAAACAAACAACCAGCCAAAAAAGGATAAAGTAGGGAAAGGACGGAGAGCTCCTATAGCCGTGGACATGAATCCCAACCCAGCCGCCAACCATCTGGAGAAATTCCAGAATAGACTGCGAGAGGAGCAGATTGCACTCTCACAGTCCTCTAAAACAATGGCAGTGGGTCCGGCCGAACCTGAAAGCAAGCGATTTGAAGAAAGGCTGAACAAGATCGAAGCCAGCATAAGAGACATCCTGGCTGCCATCAGTCAACTAGGCAGTCTAATGCCGAGCCTTCCCTCCAACGGCAAGTCCGTGCCTCTCAGGGCAGACAGAGATAACAGCAGCCAAATGGAAGAAGACAACTAAAATGACTCATTTAATATCACAGACAACATTGACATCCAGCCAATACAAAACCTCAAAAAACAAAACAAAATATAAAATAACTATTTACATAACAAATTAATTTAAATAAATACTCAAACAATTTGTAGACATCAGGAGCAACAGCCTTTCCAAGAGACACGCTTGAAATAACATTGGCATTGGAATAAAGCTGCATCAAAATGTGGCGAAGGCCCCTCACGTCATACATGGAATCACCCAACTTTGCTCGATAAATTTTAAGCTGGTCCTTGATTACTGACACCTTACCACCTGAAATGTAAATAAATAAAGTTAAAATCATCACAAAAAATCATTAAAAGCCAATAAACTACCCACCAAATCTATCATGTATTGGCGTACAAAATAACTATTTACATAACAATCAATGTCAGTAAATACGCAAACAAGTTGTAGACATCAAGCGCAACAGCCAGTGAAAATAAAACAAACATCAGTCATCAAAAGCCAACAAATATAACAATAAACTGCTTACTGACACCTTACCATCAAACCAGCAAAAAAAAAAACTTCAGATAAAATAAAATTTCAATTGGCTTAAAAACAATTGAAATCACTTTTTCTTTTCCACACCAATTTTCTTTAAACCTGAAAATAAAACACTATACTCATTAAAAGTCAACAAATATACCAACATAAATTACCTAACTTGACTGCTGACACTCTATTACCAAACCTGCAAATAAAAAAAAATTAAATTCAGCCAAAATACAATTTAAAACACTTACCAAATCTGCCGCAAACCTGAAAATAAAACAACTAAAGTCCTAAAAAAAAGAGCCAACAAATATAACAACATAAACTACACAAAATTACATACAAATTATTACAAAGCTGAAGACAAAACCTGCCAATTAAATAAATAAAACACATATTGGTGTACGAAATTAACTGTATGTACATAATAAATTTACATATGTATGTCAGCAACTAAACAAGCAGCCAGAAGACATCCCAACGCAACATCCAGTGAATCAACTTGAAAATAAAATAATTATATTCATTAAAAGCCAACAAATATAAAAACAAAAATTACTTAACTTGAATGCCGACAATTTACCACCAAACCTACAAAATATAAACCTGCAAATAAAATAAAATTAAATTCAGCCAAAATACAATTCAAAACACTTACCAAATCTGCAGCTAACCTGAAAATAAAACAAAATTTAAAAACTATCAAAAGTCAACAAATACACAACTCAAACTACTTACCAAATTTTCCGCAAATCAAAAGTCAAAACCTGAAAATAAAACAAAAAACAAAAAGTTTTTTATTGGTAGACTAGCTATGACAATTAGTAAACGGAAGACAGTACCAAGTTATGTTTTTCTTTATAGATTATTTATGTATTTCTTGATTACTTTTTACTGCAACACCAGTCCACACACTTGAGATCACAAAAGAAGAGAGAGCGTCGACACTTCAAGTGTGAGCAGACTAACTCATAATAATAATACCTAACATATCGATAATATTATTTAATGTTATTATTTGAATGTGGGAATAGGCGTATTCCAAAACGCCCCCCTCAAAAATAACATTAATTATCAAAATCATAAAAATAAAAAATATAAAAAAGTTTTCATCATTAAATCAAAAAGGTAACATTCAATTGTTATTCTAATGTGGTTGGTGTGCATTCTGGGAAGTGTTATGTGATCTAGCATTTGCTCTAAGGATACGGGGAAAACCCAGAAAAACCCGATCAGATCACTTTAAAATTAGATTAACATAAAATTAAATTACTTTAACAATTCATTGGTTCTTTTGGTTCAAATCAAAAAAAAAAATTAAATATGAATTAATGTAATAAATTCGTTAATAAAGCTTCATGTTCATGTTTTCATTAAATTGGAATCATTCTTCTTGTAGTAGTCCTAATTTGTTCCGCAGTTCCGCAAATCTTCCAGCAGGTAGTGGCTTCGTGAAGATGTCAGCAAGTTGGTTGTCTGTATTAATATACTCAAGAGAAATCTCATTAGTTTCTATCTGTTCTCTTGAAAAATGATATTTTATATCAATATGCTTTGCTCTTTTATGACATGAGGGATTATTTGCAATGCTAATACAGCCTTGGTTGTCTTCATAAATTTTAATGGGTCTGTCGAGTTTAAGATTAATACTATTTAGAAGAGACTTTAGCCATAAAGCTTCTCTTACAGCTTCAAATAGGGCCATATATTCAGCTTCAGTTGATGAAGCTGCCACTGAATTCTGTCTTTTTGTATTCCAACAAATTAAATTGGAATCGAGCATTTTAAACAAATAACCTGTTGTACTTTTTCTATCAATCTCATTACTACCCCTGTTAAAGTTATTTTATTTGTAAGACAGCAGAATATCAGTATACAGAATTATATGTGCTTCCGAGTAACATACGCAAGAGAGAGACACCGAAAAGGGAACATCGATATACAGAACATCGATATGAGAACATCGATATGCAGCAGGGCACATGCGCAGTGTTGTTACAGATCAATATCTAATTATCGTGGCGGTCACTTTGAACACTCCTCCTCAACACAACGCATGTTTACAAACTTTAAATATACTTAACTAATATTCAATAACATGTCAAGCACTTATAAACGATCTTTTAAACCAAATGCGAATACAAATGTATGGTGCTTAACCTTGGCTAAGTTCTTTGTGAGGACATCTGCTATCATCTCATCGGTTGGCAGATATGCAATGTTGACTTCACCTCTCTTGAGAACCTCTCGAATATGATGTATCTTGACGTCGATGTGCTTTGTACGTGCATGAAACATGGGGTTTCTAGCAAGCTGCTGTGCTCCAATGTTGTCGCCGTTCATCTGAATAGCTGACTCCTTGGATATCAGCTTTAAGTCAATCAGTAGGCTGCGAAAGTATATCGCCTCTTTTGCTGCCGATGATAAGGCTATGTACTCTGCCTCCGTGGAACTGAGGGCAACCGTCGATTGCTTTCTTGACTCCCAAGAAACCGCTCCTCCTGCCAACATGCATACATAGCCAGTGAATGACTTTCGGTTCGTCATATCACTTGCCCAATCTGCATCAACAAAACACTCAATTGCCTTTCCTTGCTTTGTGTAGCATATCTCCCAGTCGATAGTTTTTGCCAAATATCGAAGGATGTGCTTGGCTGCCGCTTCATGCTCGGAATGAGGATCCTTGTTACGTTGTGCTAATTTGTTCACCGAATGCGCAATGTCTGGACGAGTCATAACAGCAAGATAAGATAACTCTCCAATTAGCTTTTGGAACGATGTGATGTCGACCCTGCGGCAATCCTCTTTGTTGCATGCCACCTGGTAACCAGCTTCAAGATGCGTGGACGTCTGTCGACAATCTTTCAAATTGTACTGTTCGAGCAACTCTCTAATATATTTCCGTTGGCTGATTGAAATCGCACCCGTACTGCCTTCACGTTTCACCTCAATACCTAAAAAGTATTGCATAGGCCCGATCTCAACCACATCAAATTCTGCTGCGATCTTTATCTTGATATCAGATATATCATCTAGGTCCTTACACGCCAAAATAATGTCATCTACGTAGACAGCTATTAGACACATATTTTTACCTGGCTTACGATACAGACAGGGTTCGTTGACAGTCGGTATAAAACCAATGCGTCTCAGCGTTGCATCCAACGTAGAGTTCCACACTCTTCCTGATTGTTTTAGGCCATATATACTTTTGTGAAGCCTCAAAACGTGATTTGGGTGAACTTCGCTGATGAAGCCCTCAGGTTGTCTCATAAAAACCTCATCTTCCAATTCGCCGTTGAGATACGCCGTGACAACATCCATTTGATGTAGGTGGAGACCATGTTCGACTGCAAGTGCAATTATCAACCTGATAGTTGCGTGGCGTACAACTGGTGCAAATGTTTCCTTGTAGTCGATCCCGTAGCGTTGGCTACAACCTTTCGCCACCAGACGTGATTTGAGCCTGTTCACGCTTCCATCCGGATTGGACTTAACTGCGTAAACCCATCTGCATCCAATGGACTTTTTCCCGCTAGGCAATTTAGTAAGCGACCACGTGCCGTTCTTCACGAGAGATTCGTACTCGTCCTTCATTGATGCTTTCCATATCTCGCCTTCAGTAGACCGTTCAGCTTGTGCGTAGTTTTGTGGAACTTGTACGTCTGCTGCCAGTATCGCATTGAGCATATGATACTGCTTCCTTGGTCGTCCTGGTTTGCCCGTCCGTACTATGGTTGGGCGTCCTGGTCCTCTTATTGGTTCTGGAATTACAAGAATGTCATTACTAGACCTAATCTCCTCCTGATATTCTGGCTCATTTTCTGGATCTTTAAATTGATCGATATCCATTTCGGGTTCAGCGTTCTGGTTTTGTTGAACCTCAATTGATGATATGTCATTGGAACATGATGCATCTAGTTTGCCCCCTTCAGGTTCTACAAAAATGACATCCCTACTCTCTACGAGTTTCCTGGTTTCTTTACTGACCAAACGGTATGCTTTGGCCGTATCCGAGTAGCCCACCATTATATACTCTAAGCCTTTCTGTGCGAACTTTGATTTCTTTGTTTTATCTAGAGCTATCGCTACTGAGCCAAAAACTCTTAAATGCGATACCACTGGCTTTCGACCTGTCCATATTTCAAAAGGTGTCACCCCGCTCAAGCAGCTGCTTGCCACTCTATTTCGCAAATACGTGGCAGTTCGAATCGCTTCTGCCCAAAAGCATTCACTCAACCCAGCATGCAGCAGCATACTTCTTGCCATTTCTACCAATGTTCTGTTGGCCCTTTCTGCAACTCCGTTTTGTTGAGGTGTATATGGCACTGTTAAGTTTCGCTTTATTCCATTTTGGTTTAGGTAATTGTCAAAAACGTTTGATATGTATTCTCGGCCATTGTCGCTTCGTAAAACCTTGACTTTTCTCCCAGTTTGGCACTCAACTTGACTTTTAAATTCTTTAAAAGCCTCGAAAACCTGATCTTTGGTTTTTAGGAAACTTACTGATACATATCTTGAACAATCATCAATAAATGTGGCGAAATATCGATTGCCTCCCATTGACTGCTTTTGCATTGGACCGCATACATCAGTATGTATTAAGTCTAGAACGCCCTTTGACCTGTTTGTGCTCGATTGAAATGGTTGCACGCAAATTTTACTTTTTGCGCATGTTGCACACACTTGTTTTGGCTTGTATATGCCCTTGAGACCTATTACCATCTCCTTGTTAACCATTTCCTTTAATGCGTCAAAATGTACATGTCCGAACCTATTGTGCCATTTGAATGCATCTGCCTCAACATTTACAATGTTCATACACTTTTCCTGATTGTCCTGAACCATAAACAATCCATTTTCCAGATGTGCCTTTATAACTATTTTTCCGTTTTCAAAAATCATCGCTTGATTTTTCTCAAACACAACTTTTTTTCCATGTTTTAATAGTTTTGTGACCGATATAAAATTGTACTGCAAATCTGGTACCAAGATAACATTTTCCATCGTAACGGATCTATCACCGAACTTTACTTGAACAGTTCCATGCCCTTCAGCAATAAGTGATTTACCGCCGGCTAAAAATACTTTTTGATTATCTTCCGTGAACGACACAAAGCGTTCCTTGTCACAACATAGATGCGCCGTTGCGCCACTGTCTATGCACCATGCATTTAACATCTGGTCATTCGGCTTAGCTAATCTTAGGATTGGTACATATTTTTCTGGTTCCACTTTGTCATATTCGGTTACGCAAAGCATTGTACCCAATCTTTCCCCGCTTTTACTGTTTGCGCCCTTGTTGTTTGCTTCTTCCTGCTTACTTTTAGCACGGCATTCCGATTTAAAATGGCCTTCCTTTCCGCACTTAAAACACTTTTTGCCCTTCTTAAAGTTTTTCTTAAAATTGTTGTTGTCATAACTGACGTGTAGTTCCGCGCTACTTGTAATTTCCTTGCTAATGCTATCTTCCTGCCTATTCGCTTCTTCAGAAATTTTTATTTTTAGCATGCTCAAGCTCGGCAAATCATCTCGCGTCTCAATCGCAACAACAAAACTTTCATACGATTTAGGCAAACCATTTAGCAACACAACTGATAAGATCTTTTCATCAACCTTTATGTTGACCTCTGCTAAAGCCTCGTGTACCACCTGGAATTTCCGCAAATATTCCTGTGCACTTATACCATCCGACATTTTTAACGTCAACAATTGTTTAATTAAAAACACTACCCTTGCTGGTCCGCTTGGCCTGTGAATTTTATTTAGCTTTTGCCATGCCTGTGACGACGATACACAATTTTTAATATTGTTTAGTTGGGTCGATTTAACACAAAGTAAAATTGACGCCAACGCCTTTTGATCCTTTAGTTCAAAAGCTGCACGTTGCTCACTTGTTGCACTTTCACTAAGCTCAATTTTACCACTGACGATTGGCCACAAATCATTTTGTATGAGAACACTTCTCATCAAAACTTCCCATGTGCTATAATTGTTTTCGTCCAGTTTCTCAATATTGAAATTCATATTTCCACTCATTTTTTATACTTATTGTCCCACAGTGCAAAATTTGTAACTGTCGATCGTCTCATGCACAAAGCAACTACGACGACAATACTGTTGTCCGTGTCTTTCTTTTGTTTTTTTCGTTTTCTTTTAAGTATCCCCCCGAGTTGCTATTTACACACACACACTCGCGATTTTCTATGCCTTGGTATACACACTTTTGGGTATACACACTCGCCGTTTTGTGCGGCTTGGCATACGCACTTTTTGGTATACACACTTGAGTCTCCGTTCGCTTTTGTGTTTCTTGATCCGTTGGGACTGCTTTATTTTGGACTTTAAACCACGGCAACGGTCCGATTCGCTGCAAAATTCTAATCAAAAAACACAATGCGAATCTCCGTTGAATTTGTTCAACTTGTTCTTTTGCCTTTCTATGTACACACATAACCCCAATGAGTCTATGCCATTTTTTAGCACTGCTTTTCACTAAGCACCAAACAATGTTTATTGTTTCTCACTGTTTCTGTTTTATACTGTTTCTGGGTGAATTGGTGTCTGGGCCCATAACCTGTTAAAGTTATTTTATTTGTAAGACAGCAGAATATCAGTATACAGAATTATATGTGCTTCCGAGTAATACCAAGAGAGACACGAAGGACATCGATATACAGAACATCGATATGCAGCAGGGCACATGCGCAGTGTTGTTACAGATCAATATCTAATTATCGTGGCGGTCACTTTGAACAACCCCAATCGGAGTCTACATAGCCAACTAATGTATTTTCAAATGATGTATTCAATAGTTCCCTTTAAATATCTAATAACCCTTTTTAAACATTGCCATAACTCAGCATTGTTCTTGCTACTATATCTACTCAAGATATTTACAGCGGTAGCTAAATCTGGTCGTTGTCACAGCATTATGTACATTAAACAGCCAATAAGGTTACGACATGGAGCATTGCAGTCTTCATCTGAGTTAAGTAACTCATAATTTAGTTTATTTAGTAATGGAGTACTGACTGAATTGCAACTATCCATGTTAAATTTATTTAAAATTCTTTTTACATATGCAGCTTGACTCAAATATATTTTGTCTTCAAACATTTCTACTCTGATACCGATAAAATGTTTTATCTCATTTAAGTCAGTCATTCTAAATCTTTCGCTTAAATAATTTTTGAAATTATTCATTCTATCCATATCCCTTGTCGCTATTACTACATCATCAACATATAATAATACATATATGTTTTTCTTTATGTCACCTCTATCAAGAATATATATGCAACGATCCACGGGAGAGTTTACAAAATCGAATTCTTTCAATGCTTGCTCAAATACTTGAAACCAGCATCTAGCTGCTTGTTTGAGCCCATAAATGGCTTTGTTCAGTTTGCATACATGCCCAGCACCGCATAATACGCCCTGAGGAGGCCTCATATATATCTCCTCACTTAATGTACCATTGAGGAAAGCTGTGTTAACATCCATCTGATGGACTTTCAAATTAAACTGGACTGCCAATGATAGTACGAACCTAAAACTGGCAATTCTAGCAACGGGAGCAAATGTTTCTTCATAGTCTACTTGGTACTTTTGAGTAAATCCGCTTGCAACCAGTCTAGCTTTGTATTTTATTGGGACTCCTAGTTCATTATATTTAATGGAAAATACCCATCTACTGTCTACAATATTTTTGTTTTCTGGCTTCTTTATAATTGTCCAGGTGTTATTAATTTCATGGGCATTTAACTCTGTATTTATTGCCTCCTCCCAATCAGATTTATCATTCCTAAAATTTATTTCATCAAAAGAATTTGGAACTTCATCAAACATTATATGGGCATTTAATATAAATTTGTTAAAGCTTTTATCATGTTCTTTATAAGACACCTTCGGCTTAGACTTTAACCTCTCACTTTTTCTACTAATTATATTAGTATCCTTATTTTCTTCACGACAATTATCTGGCTGATCAGCTTTTTCACAATCCTTACTCTCATTCGGGATATATAATTCCTTACTATCATTCAGGAAATCAGTTTTTCTTTTCCTACTCTCATTCGGAAAATTCAGCTTTTCGCATTCCTTACTTTCATTCAGGATTTCACATTCCGTACTTTCATTCGGGAAATTAAACTGATCACATTCCTTACTCTCATTCAGGATTCCACATTCCGTACTATCATTCGGGAGATAAAACTGATCACATTCCTTACTCTCATTCAGGATTCCACATTCCGTACTATCATTCGGGAAATTAAGCTGATCAGATTCTTTCCTTACTCTCTTTCGGGAAATCTGTTTCAAATTTTACTTCTCTAGAATAAAGCATATTAGTCTCGTCTACGACAACATCTCTTGCAACAATAACTTTTCCTTTAATGACATCCCACAATTTGAGTCCATTTTGTTCATACCCTATCAAGATAGCTTTGAATGATTTTTCATCAAATTTACCTTTTTTAATTTTGTTGTGCACATACACGGTTGAACCGAACACTCTTAAAAATTTTAAATTGGGCTTTCTATTGTGCCACAGCTCATATGGGGTCATTTTACAATCACCAAGTGCTTTGCTTGGAATTCTGTTGATTAGATATGTTGCAGTTAGCACAGCTTCACCCCAAAAACTTTTGTCTAATTTTGCACCATTTACCATAGCACGAGCTTTCTCTGTAATGGTTCTTATCATTCGCTCCGAAACACCATTCAACTGAGGTGTATGTGGCACTGTCAAATGATAACTTATTCCTTTATTAACGCAGAACTCACGCATTTCATTCGACAAGTATTCTCTACCGTTGTCAATGTACAAATTGACAATCTTGAAATTAAAATGAGCCTCGCTCTTTGCTACAAAATCTTTAATACATTGAATACATCTGATTTATATTTTAACAAATAGGTTACACAATAATGTGTAAATTGATCTACGAAGATCACAAAATAATTTTTATCGTCTAGTGTAACTGGTTTAATGGGGCCACATACATCTGAATGTATTACAAACAAGGGTCGTTTTATATAACTTTTATCTTTAGATTGCTTAAATGGCAACCTAGATGACATCAGACCTGCTACATGTAAATGTAGAGAACAAAAAAAAACGGGATGCTGAAAATGAAACAAATAAAGAAAATTATATATCACAAGCCAGTAATAAAAATAAATCGACCACAAATAAAATTAAAGCCAAAAAAAATGTATTTCAACCACTAATTCAGGCATCTCCCCCAACAATGACCATGAGTAGATCTTCACTCCTGACGGAGCTAGAAAATAGCAATGACTTGGTCAAAAATTGGCTCAGGGATATGCCAACGACTAGGACCCTCAACACGGCAGTCATCCCTGCCCCCGTTATTACCCCCGGTAAAAGATTGAATAGGGACATGGACAGCACTGACGAGGACAAATCCCCCATTGGCACATCGAGAATGGACCTTGATCTTGATCTTAACACCCCAAAATTCCAAAGCATCGCCGCCAAAAAGTTTGCCTCCGAGTTCAAGAAGGTAAAAAATCAGAACTCCACAGAGGCAAACAAGCTATCAACGTCACCTCCCAAGAAGAAAGGTAATGACACTGGGGTGTCACACGTCGTCACTGTGCCAAACGAAAATGCTCAGCCTTGTCCAATCCCCACAATGAGTAGACATAGCAATGATCTCAATGACAGCGAAAGTAACCATATCGAACAGCCTGAGCTCCTTCCATGGCAGGTAGTGCCATCGAGCAAGAGGGTGCCTTCTATCCACATAGCTGGTGTTAAAGCCATAGTTCCCCTACTAGAAAAACTCAATTATACAGCGGGGGTGGACAGCTTCAAAACGAAAAGCACCCCGGGGAACGGTATCATAATCCAATGCGTTGATATGAACGCCCATAGGAAAATAACACAACTCCTCCACGACCAAAAGTTGCTAATGCATACGCACCAGCCAAACGGTCAGCAATATGAAGCATGTAGTTACAGGAAGGCCAATAAACATGTTCGAGTTAGAGATTGAGCAGTGAAATTTTAGAATAGTTTTTCTAAATAACAATACCGAAATTTCTTGGGTGACTGCAATTTTTTATTTTAATACGACGAAAGAAAAGGGGTGCGTGCGTTCGATTTCAGGGATTTTTCTCGACTTCTTTCTATATATTAAACAATTTCTTCTAAGCCTACCTTACCTACGGTGGCAAAGCGGGGCGAATTCGCCAAGAGCGAGAGAGCGAGCTTTTATTGCGCTCCCGCTTTGCCCTAGCCTAACTTACACTAGACTTCATGAAATACTATCCTAATAACAATTATTATTATTCAAATGGCGCTACACCGGCCCCGTTGAAGGCCTGGAAGGCTTCAAACCATTGGCAGAAGCGACAATTTGTGTATCGGCCTCCTGAACGTGGCTCCGCTGCTCGTCCTTAGCTCGACCACTCTGACCCTTCCGTCCTGCCCGGCGGTTGTTCCGACCACCCTTCCGAGGAGCCACTGTTGAGGGGGCAGGTTGTCCTCGGCGACGATTACTAGGTCGCCTTCCTTTATGTTTGGCTCCTCCTGGTGCCACTTGCATCTGATTTGTAATCCCAGCACATACTCCCGGGACCATCGCTGCCAGAACATTTGTCTGGCTGACGAGACAAGCCGCCATCGCTTTAAGCAGCTCAGACCCTCCTGGTCCGGGGTCCTGGGTGCTGGGGGTGCGATGAGCGGCCCGCCTGTCAGCAGGTGCCCGGGAGTCAGCGCGTCTCCGTCGCTTGGGTCTGGGCTTAGGGGTCCTAGCGGGCGCGAGTTGAGTACCGCCTCGATCCCGACCAGCACGGTCTCCAGCTCCTCTGCGGTGAGGAGAGCGCTTCCGACTGCCCGTAGGAGTAGGCCCTTGGCAGACTTCACACCGGCCTCCCAAAGTCCGCCCATGTGCGGTGCTCGAGGCGGTATGAAGGCAAACTCGCACCCGCTTCTTGACGCAAATTCGCGTATCGCGTCCGCTTCCGCCTCGATCTTCCTCCGCAGTTCGCTGAAGTGGCGACTTGCTCCGACGAAATTTGTCGTTGACTGGGCCACAAAAATCAACGCCACATACTGAAAATGGGCGGAGAGCACGGAGCCGGTCTGCGGGTAAGTTGCCCATCATTTGGGTCTGGAGTAGCGGCTTGCATTTAAAGCAACGAATACACGACCTAACTGTCGCCCTGCAGACCGCCTAAGCATTCACTATCCAAATGCGCTGTCTAAGGATACTCACGAGTGCTCGTGGGCCGGCATGAAAATTCGTTAGATGCAGATAGCGAACGTATGTCTGCACAAACTGCGAGCGTTTTGTCAATAACAAAGGAAACTTGGCATTATATGACATAGGAGCGTTAACTAGTCGCCCCCCAACTCGCAACAACGAAAAAGAGCACCATGTCCCAGCCTCTTCATGGATGAAGGCATTCAAGCGCTGAAGACTGGGGCCTAACTTGGTGCCTTTACGAACCCTTTCAATATCTTCTTCAGACTCATTTTTCTGTGTTATTTCGACTATTTTTAGAAACGCCTCGTCGTATTCTACGGATGACGGAATTTTTCCAAAGTTGAGACTTTTGTCTTTGCATTTTCGGATGAAGCGAAACACGAAAACGAACACTCTTAGCAGTTTGAGGTGTGACGAGTATCCCTCGATTACATCCACTAAATAATTTGACTTGGCCGCGCCGGTCAGTGTGACCGATTTCTTCCGACTTTCCATCTGTATCTCTTCTTCGGAAAGCTCGAAGTGTGGATTTCTGGGCCAGCTCTCTTCTTCAAACTTTAAGAACTCTGGTCCACCAAACCAGATCGACTGCACGATTTCCTCTACGTCACAACCTCTCGAAACTATGTCTGCTGGGTTCTGTTTTGTTGGCACATGCCGCCACGTAGCTTCACTTGACCACTCTTGAATCTCCGCTACTCGGTTCGCAACGAATGTTGACAACGACGAAGGGTGGGATCTGATCCAATGAAGAGTAACTTCTGAATCTTACCAGAATATAATTTTATCAATTGGAACCTTGAGCAGTGATTTGATTCGGTGACAAAGGTCTGCTAGAAGGTGAGCGGCACATAACTCAAGCCTTGGGAGCGTTTTCGTCTTGAGTGGCGCTACTTTCGACTTTGCAGTCAACAACCTTGAAACCTTCTGCAGTCTTTCTACGGATATAGACGCAGGCTCCATAAGCTCTCATGGATGCGTCGGCAAAGGCATGTACTTGAATCGGTGACATGGGATCAGTATGCACAAATCGAGGTATGGTAATCTTCTCCAACTGACCCAAGGATTCTTTTAATAAGTTCCATGCTGTTTCCAAGTTCATTGGAATTGACTCATCCCAATCTAGCTTGTTGAGCCAAAGCTCCTGCAGTAGGATCTTTCCCTTAATTACTAAAGGACTTAACAAGCCAAGGGGGTCAAACAGCTTTGATGTCACCGATAAGATGTTCCGTTTTGTCGCTCGGAGACCCATAACTGACGTGTCAATTTGGAACTTAAAGACGTCTTCGTGTGGCAGCCACGATATTCCTAACGCCTTAGTTGACTCTGAGTCCGAGATCGTTATCGGTTTAACTGTGCTCTCGGATGCGGTGACCTCAGGTGAGTTCGAAAACCATTTAGTCAATTCAAACCCAGCGGTTTGAAGAACCTGAGCCACATCAGACTTAATTGTCTTTAACTCCTCTACGCAACCAGCACCAGTCAACATGTCATCGACATAGAAGTCGGAGTCAATAACTTCAGCAGCTTTAGGGAATGAGAGTTTTGCAGACTCACTCAACCTCTTCAAACACCGAATTGCCAAAAATGGGGCTGGTCCAGTCCCATATGTTACGGTGTTGAGCTGGTATATTCTCAAGGACTCAGACGGGTCTCTTCTCCACACTATGAGCTGGAATTGTCTATCCGCATCAGCGACCCAGACTTGGCGATACATCTTCTTAACATCGGCTGTCAAGGCGTACCTGTGTAGTCTGAATCGGAGCAATGTCGAATACAGCTCATCCTGTATCGTAGGACCGACCATCAATATGTCGTTCAAGGCCACCTGAGAGGACGTTTTACAAGACGCATCGAAAACGACGCGGAGCTTGGTCGACGTGCTTTGAGGCCTCAACACACACTGATGTGGAATGAAATAATGTGGAGTTTTGGGGATTGTGTTGTCTGTGGTAGACATGTGACCCAAGGAGAGGTACTCTTCCATGAACTCCAAGTACATTTTCTGCAACTCGGGGTCACGAGACAATCTTTTTTCAAGCGATAAAAACCGCCGTTTAGCCACTTCAAAGGAGTTGCCTAAGATACTGGGATCTGATTTGAACGGCAGTCTTACTTCAAACCGACCTGAAGGCACGACCTGAGTAGTCCTTCTATAATGCTTTTCACATAACTTGTGTTCAGGAGATAAAGACTTTTTAGAAGACGGCAATTCTTCCAGTGACCAAAACTTTTGTAATGTATTGTCGATGTGTATCACTGACTCTTCTCGACAACTCAAACAATTCCTAGCTTCTTGGGTGGCAGTCACCTTTGGAGTGTATCTGCCCGACACAATCCAGCCGAGAAGCGTTTTCTGCAGAGTTGGATAGTCAGGACCTTGTCGAATCTGACCAACAGATAGAAGTTCGAAAAATGTTTCTGCACCTATCAACATATCTATCTTCTGTGGCTTGAAGAAATATGGGTCTGCAAGTGGTAAGTTCTTCGGGATTTTCCAGTCACTCACGTTAAGTGTCTGATCAGGGTGATACCCCGAAATGGACCTTAGAATCCAGAAATCAACCTAAAACTCACTACCAGTAATTCGCGACTTCACCACCGTGTGTATCTTTTTCTTGACTTGTGAATTGGATTCACCAATACCAAGCAAGTTGATACACGACTCCTCCCTACGGATCTGTAAGCGCTGTGCTAAGTCCTCAGTTATAAAATTGGTTTGAGACCCCGAGTCAAGCAGAGCTCGGGCCAAAACATGTTCACCATTATTTGTTCGGACGCTTACGATCGACGTAGACAGAATAACTCTATCCATAGCTGTCGCATGGAGAGCATGCGAGTAGGCATAGCAATGATCTCAATGACAGCGAAATTAACCATATCGAACAGCCTGAGCTCCTTCCATGGCAGGTAGTGCCATCGAGCAAGAGGGTGCCTTCTATCCACATAGCTGGTGTTAAAGCCATAGTTCCCCTACTAGAAAAACTCAATTATACAGCGGGGGTGGACAGCTTCAAAACGAAAAGCACCCCGGGGAACGGTATCATAATCCAATGCGTTGATATGAACGCCCATAGGAAAATAACACAACTCCTCCACGACCAAAAGTTGCTAATGCATACGCACCAGCCAAACGGTCAGCAATATGAAGCATGTAGTTACAGGAAGGCCAATAAACATGTTCGAGTTAGAGATTGAGCAGTGAAATTTTAGAATAGTTTTTCTAAATAACAATACCGAAATTTCTTGGGTGACTGCAATTTTTTATTTTAATACGACGAAAGAAAAGGGGTGCGTGCGTTCGATTTCAGGGATTTTGCTCGACTTCTTTCTATATATTAAAACAATTTCTTCTAAGCCTACCTTACCTACGGTGGCAAAGCGGGGCGCTATTCTAAAGATAAATGTATTAGGAGGCCAGTCAGTGGCATTTGAAAAAAAGCTGCCACCCAGGAATCCCCTGTAATGTCACAGGTGCCAGGCCTATGGTCACACCAGAAACTATTGCCGGAACGAGCCCAAATGCATGAAATGTGCCAGAGGCCACCTCTCAACCGAATGCACGAAGCCTTTCTCAGGCAGAAATGTCCAACCAAAGCCCAGCCACCATAGTACCGAAATCAAGAGAAGGATTACCAAGATTAAAAACAGAGAAAAGAGAAAACAAACACCCAGTCAAAAAAAGGATAAAGTAGGGAAAGGACGGAGAGCTCCTATAGCCGTGGACATGAATCCCAACGCTGCCGCCAGCCATCTGGAGAAATTCCAGAATAGACTGCGAGAGGAGCAGATTGCACTCTCGCAGTCCTCGAAAACTATGGCAGTGGGTCCGGCCGAACCTGAAAGCAAGCGATTTGAAGAAAGGCTGAACAAGATCGAAGCCAGCATAAGTGACATCCTGGCTGCCATCAGTCAACTAGGCAGTCTAGTGCAGAGCCTTCCCTCTAACGGCAAGTCCGTGCCTCTCAGGGCAGACAGAGATAACAGCAGCCAAATGGAAGAAGACAACTAAAATGACTCATGTTAATATCACAGACAACATTGACATCCAGCCAATACAAATTTTATTCATGCACACAAACAACAGCAGCAACAACAACAATTCTAATACATTAAGGGTAGCCTTTTGGAATGCCTGTGGAATAAAAAATAAAATGATTGAATTAGAAACCCATATGACAAATGCGAACATACATATAATGATGGTCATCGAAACAAGGGTCAAACAGGATGCAACTTTATTACAAATACCGAACTACCTGACATATCACGCTGCCAATCCAAATAATCATAAAAAAGGAGGAGTCATCACTTATGTAAAAGACAACATTAGACATGCCGCGCTTGAGCCAATACAGACCGAATTTCTTCAAAGTGCACCAATAGTAATTATCCCCAACTCAAACAATAGAAAAGACATGACTGTAGTTGCATCAACATATTGTCCACCCAGCTTCAATTGGTCAAAAAGTAATTTTAGATCGCTACTACAGCATTTCGACAACATAATAGGGGGTACCTCTGGCTTCCTTTGCTGCGGGGCCTGGAACGCAAAGCACCCATGGTGGGGGAACGCCAGATCCTGCAAAAGAGGCCGTGCCCTAATGGAAGCCGTCAACTTTGGAGCCAGATACAATATCTTGGCCACAGGAGGTGCCACTCACTACCCATACGACAGCAGAAAAAGACCCTCGGCCATTGACTTTGCAGTTTGTGGTGGCTTGACAAGACATAGGCTGAAAATCCAATCCTGTACTAGTCTATGCTCAGATCACCTGCCAATAACCATCGAAATGGAAAAAAATAGGGCAGATATGTTCACCAAAGCACCATAAGCAGACGGCTAATTACAAAAAAGACAAACATCAATATACTAAAGGAACACCTGGAACGGACCATTAACTTAAACACGGAAATTCACTCGGGCCTGGATATTGAAGATGCAGTTAATATACTGATGAGGAACATACAAGACGCCGTAAAACTAGCTACCAAAAATCAAAACTCTAATCAAGGACAAAGACCTGGGAGCTTGAACAGTCAACGAAGGACAGACAAAGCACGCTACAAACT
This sequence comes from Drosophila persimilis, assembly GCF_003286085.1. Taxonomy (NCBI): domain Eukaryota; kingdom Metazoa; phylum Arthropoda; class Insecta; order Diptera; family Drosophilidae; genus Drosophila; species Drosophila persimilis. Next base: position 142,559 of record NW_020825524.1, read on the forward strand.
AGACGAAGAAACTACAGATCTTCTCCAACTGAAAAATCAATTAAATCTTAGACTCAAGTTATTCCGCACGGAAGAGGCCAAAACTTTGTATAAAGCCGCTCAGAATAGCCTTCAAAAAAAACTAAAAAGATTAAAAACAAACAACATTAATCAACAATTCGAAGGAATAAACACACAAGACAGATACAAAATGAAGAAACTTTGGAGAATAACCAATACAATAAAGAGACAGCCACAACCAAACTGGCCCATTTGCACCCAAACGGGAAATGCTAGTCAGCGACCTGTATGGACTAAAAGCAATGAAGAAAAAGTCGAGGTCTTTGTCTCACACTTAGAAGAACGTTTCAAACCCAGACATACAAGCTCAGAAAAAGAACGTGAATCGACACAAAATGACCTAGACTTGGAAAAACAGAAGCTGACGGATGCAGCAACAAACACAGCACAAACACGTCCTCTCAGACCATTTACACTCCCAGAACTGACAATCGAAATTAAAAACCTAATATTGAACAAAGCCCCGGGTAAGGATAGAATTGACAATGTGTTAATTAAGGCACTTCCAAAGAAAGCATTATTATACATCCTTTTAATCTTTAACTCAATTATGAGACTAGGACACTTCCCGCAAGCTTGGAAACATGCCACAATTGCTCTAATTCTTAAACCAAACAAGCCTGCTCAGTCAGTAGCATCCTATCGGCCAATAAGCCTCCTATCGGGTTTGGCTAAAACCTTCGAAAAACTCTTCATCAAACGACTTTTCGATTTTGATGACTTCTCTAGAGCCCTTCCCACACACCAATTCGGGTTTCGAAAAGAACATGCCACTGAACAACAGTTAGCAAGAGTTACACAGTTCATTATGGGGGCCTACGAAGAAAAGAAATACTGTTCAGCTGTATTTATAGACATATCAGAAGCGTTCGACAGAGTATGGCATACAGGACTGTTATACAAGCTATCAAAACTGCTGTCCCTACAGGCCTTCAAGCTGCTGGAAAGCTACTTAAATAATAGGACTTTCGAAGTGATCACCAACAATGGCACAACATCGAGAACTGGAAAAATAAGAGCCGGAGTTCCTCAGGGCAGCAATTTGGGTCCTCTATTATACAGCATATACTCATCGGATATTCCTCTCCCAAACTGCATGAGAAGCTATCATACCACTGAGATACCGGTGCTAAGAGAAAAAAACAGAATGTTGGCTACGTATGCAGATGACACAATTATCATGAGCATAGCGGACTTCCTATCGGTTGCGGCGAAAATGAACGAACAATACCTAAATAAGTTCAGTGCTTGGGCAAAAAAATGGGAAATGGGCATTAATGAAAAGAAAACAGCCCACGTATTTTTCACATTAAATAATCTCAGTAGAACACAGCAAGAAAGCACGCCTAGAATAAATGGTCAAAGCATTCCTAACAAATTTAAACAAACGTATCTGGGGGTTGTCCTTGATCGGAAACTAAGCCTTAGCCCTCATGTCAAAACCATCATAAACAAGACAATATCTACGTCAATAAAACTCGACTGGATTATTGGAAACAAAAGCCATCTTGCTAGGGACTGCAAAGTGACCATCCTAAAACAATTAATTATGCCAATTTGGTACTATGCTATTCCAGTCTGGGGGGCTCTAGCTTCTGACTCACTAATAAAAAAGATTCAAACACTCCAAAACAAATTAGTGAGAAGGTCAGTTAGGGCCACAAGATACACAAGAAATGACAATATTAGAAGCATATATAATGTGAAAACGATCGAAGAGGTTTATGAAAAGGCTAGTGGCCGTTTCGCCGACTCACTCATAGATCATCCCAACTCAGAAGTGGCCAGACTGTTGAGAAACCCCTATATTCCTGATAGACTGAAACCTAGCCGCCATAGATACGACAATCAACTCCGGAAGTTCATCCTCCCGCGTAGTAATGGACAACCTCAGGAACAACCAAATCCAGATCTGGATCCGACTCGATACTATTCCGAAGCTGAGCGTAAAGTAATAGTAGAGAAGTATGTACCCATCCTGAGGAAAAGACTTCCTACTCTGTTGAGGCTAGAAAACGAGGAACAGGAAAGAATAGAAAAGGATAAAATGCACAAGAAAGAGGCTGAACGCAAAAAAATACCATTCAAACCCCCGGACAGATTCTGCGAGCTACAGAACAACGTTTACAGAAAAATGTATGCGCAAGGGAAATACACTAGAGAAGTAATTCTTGACAGAATCAGGGGTCAACCATTGCGAATCCAGAGGATCATTGTGCCAGACCATAAAGGGGACGAAGAAGAAGGCATCATACAGCCGCCTGGCTAATTGTTGATCCATCGGCATAGCGCAAATGATAACACGACTTTTTGGAAAAACCTGAAAACAAAACAAAATATAAAATAACTATTTACATAACAAATTAATTTAAATAAATACGCAAACAATTCGTAGACATCAGGAGCAACAGCCCTTCCAAGAGACACGCTTGAAAAACCATTTACATTGGAATAAAGCTGCATCAAAATGTGGCGAAGGCCCCTCAAGTCATACATGGAAGCACCCAACTTTGCTCGATAAATTTTAAGCTGGTCCTTGATTACTGACACCTTACCACCTGAAATGTAAATAAATAAAGTTAAAATCATCACAAAAAATCATTAAAAGCCAATAAACTACCCACCAAATCTATCATGTATTGGCGTACAAAATAACTATTTACATAACAATCAATGTCAGTAAATACGCAAACAAGTTGTAGACATCAAGCGCAACAGCCAGTGAAAATAAAACAAACATCAGTCATCAAAAGCCAACAAATATAACAATAAACTACTTACTGACACCTTACCATCAAACCAGCAAAAAAAAAAACTTCAGATAAAATAAAATTTCAATTGGCTTAAAAACAATTGAAATCACTTTTTCTTTTCCACACCAATTTTCTTTAAACCTGAAAATAAAACACTATACTCATTAAAAGTCAACAAATATACCAACATAAATTACCTAACTTGACTGGTGACACTCTATTACCAAATTACTGCAAATAAAATAAAATTAAATTCAGCCAAAATACAATTTAAAACACTTACCAAATCTGCCGCAAACCTGAAAATAAAACAACTAAAGTCCTAAAAAAAAATAAAAAAAGAGCCAACAAATATAACAACATAAACTACACAAAATTACATACAAATTATTACAAAGCTGAAGACAAAACCTGCCAATTAAATAAATAAAACACATATTGGTGTACGAAATTAACTGTATGTACATAATAAATTTACATATGTATGTCAGCAACTAAACAAGCAGCCAGAAGACATCCCAACGCAACATCCAGTGAATCAACTTGAAAATAAAATAATTATATTCATTAAAAGCCAACAAATATAAAAACAAAAATTACTTAACTTGAATGCCGACAATTTACCACCAAACCTACAAAATATAAACCTGCAAATAAAATAAAATTAAATTCAGCCAAAATATAATTCAAAACACTTACCAAATCTGCAGCAAACCTGAAAATAAAAAAAAATTTAAAATGCCAGCAACTAAGCAAGCAACCAGAAGACATTTCAACGCAACATCCAGTGAATCAACTTGAAAATAAAATAATTATATTCATTAAAAGCCAACAAATATAAAAACAAAAATTACTTAACTTGAATGCCGACATCTTACCACCAAACCTATAAAATATAAACCTGCAAATAAAATAAAATTTAAAATCAGTCAATACAATTCAAAACACTTACCAAATCTGCCGCAAACCTGAAAATAAAACAACTACAGTCCTCAAAAAAAAGACAACAAATATAAAAACATAAATTACACCAAATTACATACAAATTATTACAAAGCTGAAGACAAAACCTGCCAATTAAATAAATAAAACACATATTGGTGTACGAAATTAACTGTATATACATAATAAATTTACATATGTATGTCAGCAACTAAGCAAGCAGCCAGAAGACATCCCAACGCAACATCCAGTGAATCAACTTGAAAATAAAATAATTATATTCATTAAAAGTCAACAAATATAAAAACATAAATTACTTAACTTGATTGCCGACACTCCATTAACAAAATATAAACCTGCAAAAAAAATAAAATTAAACTCAGCCAAAATACAATTCAAAACACTTACCAACTCTGCCGCAAACCTGAAAATAAAACAAAATTTAAAAACTATTAAAAGTCAACAAATACACAACTCAAACTACTTACCAAATGTTCCGCAAATCAAAAGTCAAAACCTGAAAATAAAACAAAAAACAAAAAGTTTTTATATATTTTACAGATAGCAAGCAAATGCATCATCGCTTTCACGAAACTTACATCCTCCAGACCCATACGAATCCCGGGTGGCCGGACCAGCAGCCACTCGGTTGATCGAGCCACTCCACAGGCAACGCATCCTCGGTGGCCGGACCAGCAGCCACTCGGCCGAGCGGGCTAACCTGAGCTTAATCTTAAAATAAAATTAAAATAAAGCAAAAAAAAAAGCAATTAATTGTAATAAATACCACATTGTTATCGATATTTATGTAATCTTATGTTGCCAAAACTTGTAATGTTGTCAGATATAATGTTAAATGTTGCTAGATGTAATAAGAACATTAATTAAAGTTTGCCTTAGGGTCACATTGGAAAGTGTGCCTTAAGCCAATTTAAACATCAAAAAAAAAAAAGCGGGATGCTGAAAATGAAACAAATAAAGAAAATTATATATCACAAGCCAGTAATAAAAATAAATCGACCACAAATAAAACGAGGGGGAACGTTGTGAGTTGCTGCGGACACCGCAACTCTACAGTTATACCCGATACTAAGTCAGTATGGCTCTCCTCCGGCAGCGCCGCTAATATTAAACGACACGACAAAGAGTGCGTGCGAGAGAGACAGAAAATCAGTCTGAGCGTGACGTCGGGCGCTGCGTAGCCACTGCAAATTGATTTGTTCCTTTTGGCTATAAAAATGATCTGATCTGATCCAGATTCAGCAATCTAATAGATATGGTCATTATCTATGATTCTGCGTTTTTAGTTTTTTCAAATCTGCAATATTGTGGATGCAACAGATTTTCGTCCTTTGTGGGGGCGGATGGGGGTGGGGCGAAATTCTGAGATATACGTTTTATAGTGACATCTTAAAGGAGTGTGTGCAACAAATTTGGTTACTCTAGCCTTAATAGTCTCTGAGATTTGTGGTTGCCTCAGATTTTCGTCCTTTGCGGGGGCGGAAGGGGGTGTGGCGAAATTTGGACAGGAAACGGTCAAGGTCCGATATCACAGGAGTGTGGATACCAAATTTGGTTGCTCTGGCTTTTATAGGTTCTGAGATCCTTGAACTCATATTTTGCAATTGGCAAAACCGACCATGAAACCTGTGTGTTAGAGTGAGACAGAGCGAGAAAGAGTGAAATTGTTTTCGTGATTCTGGCTGTAATAATTATACGATCTGGTTCAGATTTGGCACTCTAGAAGATATAGTCATCTTCTACGATTCTGCGTTTTTAGTTTTCTCGTATCGTCGAAATTGTGGATGCCACAGATTTTCGCCCTTTGTGGGGGCGGAAGTGGGCGGGGCAAAGTTTTGAAATATTTTTGGAGCAGTGACATATCACAGAAGTCTGGATCTAAAACATCGTTGCTCTAGCTCTTATAGTCTTTGAGCATTAGGCGCTGAAGGGGACGGACAGACGGACAGACGGACGGACGGACAGACAGACAGGGCTCAATCGACTCGGCTATTGATGCTGATCAAGCATATATATACTTTATAGGGTCGGAAACGATTCCTTCTGGACGTTACACACATCCACTTTTACCACAAATCTAATATACCCCAATACTCATTTTGAGTATCGGGTATAATTAAAGTCAAAAAAATTTATTTCAACCACCAATTCAGGCATCTCCCCCAACAATGACCATGAGTAGATCTTCACCCCTGACGGAGCTAGAAAATAGCAATGACTTGGTCAAAAATTGGCTCAGGGATATGCCAATGAGTAGGACCCTCAACACGGCAGTCATCCCTGCCCCCGTTATTACCCCCGGTAAAAGATTGAATAGGGACATGGACAGCACTGACGAGGACAAATCCCCCATTGGCACACCGAGAATGGACCTTGATCTTGACCTTAACACCCCAAAATTCCAAATCATCGCCGCCAAAAAGTTTGCCTCCGAGTTCAAGAAGGTAAAAAATCAGAACTCCACAGACGCAAACAGGGTATCAACGTCACCCCCCAAGAAGAAAGGTAATGACACTGGGGTGTCACACGTCGTCCCTGTCCCAAACGAAAATGCTCAGCCTTGTCCACTCCCCACAATGAGTAGGCATAGCAAAGATCTCAATGACAGCGAAAGCAACCATATCGAACAGCCTGAGCTCCTTCCATGGCAGGTAGTGCCTTCGAGCAAGAGGGTGCCTTCTATTCACATAGCTGGTGTCAAAGCCATAGTTCCCCTACTAGAAAAACTCAATTATACAGCGGGGGTGGACAGCTTCAAAACGAAAAGCACCCCGGGGAACGGTATCAGAATTCAATGCGTTGATATGAACGCCCATAGGAAAATAACACAACTCCTCCAAGACCAAAAGTTGCTAATGCATACGCACCAGCCAAAAGGTCAGCGTGGTGCACGTTATATTCTGAGACACCTGCACTACTCGACGACGAATGAGTGGATTTCTGCTGAATTAAAAAAAAGGGCCTTCGTCGTCAGATTCTGCGCCAACATGAAGCATGTAGCTACAGGAAGGCCAATAAACATGTTCGATCTAGAGATTGAGCAGAAAAGGGATGGCTCGCATGACGAAATTCTAAAGATAAATGTATTAGGAGGCCAGTCAGTGGCATTTGAAAAAAAGCAGCTGAAAAAGCTGAGTGGCCCCCTTTCCAGCAGGTAGCCATCGCAGGGATGTGAGTGGCTGTGACGAGGGCCGAAGTGGACCAGTGAGGGGCTTCACAAACCCTTTCTCAGGCAGAAATGTCCAACCAAAGCCCAGCCGCCATAGTGCCGAGGTCAAGAGAAGGCTTACCAAGATTAAAAACAGAGAAAAGAGAAAACAAACACCCAGTCAAAAAAAGGATAAAGTAGGGAAAGGACGGAGAGCTCCTATAGCCGTGGACATGAATCCCAACCCTGCCGCCAGCCATCTGGAGAAATTCCAGAATAGACTGCGAGAGGAGCAGATTGCACTCTCGCAGTCCTCGAAAACTATGACAGTGGGTCCGGCCGAACCTGAAAGCAAGCGATTTGAAGAAAGGCTGAACAAGATCGAAGCCAGCATAAGGGACATCCTGGCTGCCATCAGTCAACTAGGCAGTCTAGTGCAGAGCCTTCCCTCCAACGGCAAGTCCGTGCCTCTCAGGGCAGACAGAGATAACAGCAGCCAAATGGAAGAAGACAACTAAAATGACTCATGTTAATATCACAGACAACATTGACATCCAGCCAATACAAATTTTATTCATGCACACAAACAACAGCAGCAACAACAACAATTCCAATACATTAAGGGTAGCCTTTTGGAATGCCTGTGGAATAAAAAATAAAATGATTGAATTAGGCCGTCAGCCATCGGGTGCTACAGGGGGACAAACGGATGACGGGTCGGCTCGCACAACTGTGAACTCGGAACTGAGGCGCAGCCGCTCCGGTTAGTAATACCCGGTGCGGTCTGCGTCTCACACCCCCCTAGGACACAGAGGGTTGCGAGCGAGCCGTCACCCGCCGTAACTGTGCACACCGGTGGAAGTGCGACTATACTCTCCCCGTGAGGGCGGCTGGAAACAGGTCCTAGCACGGTCATGTCTCTGCTAGGATGCTGGCAAATGGTAGTCGGGCGGAGAGAAGAAAACTCTCAGTGAAATTACCCCAATCCAAGGTGACACTGTTATATGCCGAGGGATGCATGGCCGGGGGGGTGCCCGGTCGCTAATATGCGGACTCTGGATACCTGCCGACCTCCAGTTTAAATCAGGCTTCCCGGGGCAAGCGGGCTATGCCTCGGGTGACCAACCCCTTCCCGCCTACTCGTGGGAACAAAAATGCCAAATAAATCACATATTAAAAATAAAAACACCGCAAAGGAGCTCGGTACTCCTCTTAAAGTACCGGAGGGACAAGCCAATCCCTCTGCACCAGCGCCTGGGAAACCGGGTCCAAAGAAGACGGGGAAGGAGACTGAGTCGGTCCACCGTCTTCAGGCAGCAGCCGCAGCGAGGGGGGGCCCGAAAAGCCAATCGGGTTCTTCCAAGTCGGGTGGCTCCAAGGGCGAAGCGGATACCGGTGTGGCTGCCAAGCAGAGCGTAATCGCGGCTGGTAAGCGCACCGGGACCGAAGAACCCCTGGGACCCCCGGCGGGCAGCGTCTCTGCACCACGGGGAGGAAAGCCGTCGTACCAGGACAGGAGACGAGCGGCCTTCATCCTGTCCAACGAAGACCCGAATTTCAAGGCGTCAACCGAAGGAAAGGAGCAGAGGCTGTGGGCCTGCTCAATCCTTCCCCTGTTCCAGCCAGCCAAAGCTGGAAAGGGCGCAGCCAAGGCCCCCAACAAGCGGCAACGCTCAGCGGAGGACCCCGCAAATCAGCCAGGTCAAGCCCAGCAAGCCAAGCGGGCGAAGACCCACCTCACGAACCGGTCGTTCGCTGAGGTGGCGAGGGGCAAGACCCTGATCGGTGTCCTGGACAGGGGCGCCGAGGACGGCCATGTCCCCCGCGATAAGTGGCACCTGGTGGAGAACGAGCTCCAGGACCGGTTCCTACTGGAACTTGAGGAGAACGGCGGACCACCGCCAAAGTGTGAGGACGCAGGGTGGCATCAAGGCAAGGTGAAAGCCATCGCCTGCCAAGACGCTCGCTCTGCGGCCCTCTACATGAAGGCGGTGGCGGCCCTAAAAGAGGTCTATCCAGGGGCGAAACTGGAGGCCGTGAAGTGGGAAGATGTCCCTAGTCGCCCGAGAGCCAGAGCGTGGGTCTCGGCTAAGCCTGCAGAGCCTGAGAAGATCCTTAGGTTACTGCAGGTCTGCAACCCCCACCTTCCTACAGCCGATTGGAAGGTGGCAAAGGTGGAGGATATCCAAGGGCAGAGGCGCCAGATTATCCTCGTCCTAAATGAGGAATCAATAGATCTCCTCGCAAAGTCGGACGGTGTAGTGGATTATGGCTATAAGAAGGTCACCATATCCACGTACAAGTCCGATCGCAAGGGCAGGCAAGCGGAGGTCGAGCCAGACCCGGAGCTGCCGGAGATCCCGAAAGAGGGGGCCTCGTGTGAGGAGGATAACCCGGCGTCGGATGCGGCGTCCTTGATGTCGGACGACATCCTGGACGACTACGCGTTCGACGAGAGCGACCTAGCCAGAGGTCTCAGCCATATCATTGTCGGGGAGGAGCCGGAGTCCCCTGACAGCGATCCAGAAGTAACAATGGTGGAGGCGAGCCTCAGGAATGTCGTTGACGCTCCTGCAGATAAACCTCCACCATTGTAAGGCAGCATGCGCTGCTCTACTGCTCCACCTGGCCAAGGGTGGAGCCGACATAGTACTCATTCAGGAGCCCTGGATCCTCGGAAACAGGGTCTCCGGTCTGAGTACTTCTGATTACAAGCTATATGTAGCTGAAACCACAGGTAAAACTCGTACCTGCATTCTTGCAAAAAGAGAGTTGCACTTATTTTTGCTCCCAAATTTCAGCAATGAAGACCACACCGCAGTGAGCCTCGAAGGCCAGGAGCGCTCACTGAGGATCTGCTCCGCATACATGGGGCATGAACAACCAGACCCCCCTCCACACGCGCCTCTCCGGGCTCTAATCGCAGACTGCTCGGCCAAGGACATCGGCCTAATTGTGGGGTGTGATGCCAATGCACATCACTGTCAGTGGGGAAGCACTGACACAAACGAAAGGGGTGAGTACCTTTTCAGTTACTTACTGACCACACAGATGGTCTTATTAAACCGGGGTAGTGATCCCACCTTTATCATTAAAAACCGCAAGGAGGTCCTGGACCTCACGCTTGCCTCTCATGAGATACAGCGTAACATTGTATCCTGGAGGGTCCTGGAAGAGCACTCCTTCTCGGACCACAGGTACGTGGAAACTGTCTTCTCCTTCTCAGTGCCGAAGCCAGTCCGATTCCGGAACATCAGGCGGACAAACTGGACTCGGTATTCTGACTACCTCTGTCGTGTTCTCCCTGAGCCCCCATCTGAGGAGGAGTTCTCCAAGGAGGCCACGACTCGTCTTCTTAAGATCTTTACCGACGCCTGCAATAAGGCGCTCGACAAAGCATGCCCCTCTGGCAAGAACAGAGGCCGGAAGAAACCTGAATGGTGGAATCCGAAACTGGGTGAACTCCGGAAAGCCTCCCGGAGACTCTTCAATAAAGCTAAGGCTGAAAACGTTGAGCAAAACTGGGCCGAGTACAAAGCCAGTCTGTCAACCTACAACAAAGAACTTAGAAAAGCCAAACGCGCCTCCTGGCGTAAGTTCTGCAGCGAAATCGAGAGTAACTCAGAAGCCTCACGCTTGCGCAGAGTTCTCTCGAAGACAACACCCACCCTGGGCTACTTGAAGAACACCGACCAGTCGTGGACTACGTCCAGCGAGGAGTCGCTAAATCTTCTCCTAAATACCCACTTCCCTGGCTGCGATGAAAACAGACCCAACTACCTCGCGCCTCCTTCCGTCGCCTCAAATGCCATCCTGAGACTGCTAAGCCAGGAGAACATTTCCTGGGCGATCAGAAGTTTTAAACCCTACAAGTCCGCGGGGCCAGACGGCATTTCCCCTGCCCAACTGATTCACGCGGGACACAAAGCCATTAACTGGCTCAAAATAATCTACGAGGGAATCTTCTCCCACGGGTGCATTCCTGACACCTGGCTTCAGACCAAAGTCGTATTCATACCCAAGGCAGGCAAGCCCTCGCACACTGCCCCAAAAGATTTCAGACCCATAAGTCTATCGTCTTTTCTTCTAAAGGCGATGGAGCGGCTCCTGGGGCTGCATCTAACGGCGTGCATTCCGTCCAGTCTGATCTCAGACTCCCAGCATGCCTATCGGAAGGGAAGATCCACCGAAACGGCCCTACACTCGATCACATCGATCATCGAAGCGTCCCTTAATTTTAAGGAGTACACCCTAGTAGCCTTCCTCGACATAGAAGGCGCCTTTAACAACATCCTTCCGACCGCCATCACGGGCGCACTGACGGATCTGGGCGTTGACTCCAGGACGGTGAGCTTGATCGATCAGATGCTACAATGCAGGACGGTTGAGGCATCACTGGGGACGTCAACGTGTACCAGATTTGTCAGCAGAGGCACACCGCAGGGCGGAGTCCTCTCGCCCCTCCTATGGAACGTGGCAGTGAACACACTGCTGCGGGAGATAGAGGGGGGTGGCTGCCGCGTGGTGGCGTACGCGGACGACGTTGCCATAGCATTCTCCGGAAAATTTCCGCAGACGTTGTGTGAGTGCATGACAAGTACTCTCACGAAAATGTCGAAATGGGCAGACAAATGCGGGTTAGGCGTCAACCCGTCTAAAACGGAACTGGTGCTTTTCACTAGGAAGTACAAAGTTCCGGCACTGATTCCCCCAAGACTATGTGGGGAAACGCTAGTCTTCAGCAACAACGCCAAGTATCTTGGCCTTATCCTCGATAGAAAGCTCGATTGGAAATTGAGCATAGAGGATAGAGTAAAGAAGGCCACAGTGGCCCTCTATACTTGCAGAAAAGCCATCGGACTAAAATGGGGAATGACCCCATATATAGTTCGGTGGCTCTACACCGCCATCATACGACCAATCATGCTCTATGGAGTGGTGGTATGGTGGCCAGCCTTGGACAAAAGGACAGGCCTCAATAAACTCAGCAGAGTTCAACGCATGGCAGAACTATGCATAACCGGCGGGCTACGCACTACTCCAGGGGAAGCCCTGGATACTGTGCTGGACCTCCTCCCGGTTGATCTCATGGGAAAGA